>NC_069500.1:1286646310-1286914761 GCF_027579735.1 Bombina bombina
GTAGTCTCTGAAGAACCCGTGTAACATCAGAACGATGAGCCTCAAGTGTGGGTGAGTGTATGAAGAGGTCGTCCAAGTACACCACAACACACTGTTGCAACATATCTTGTAGGACATCATTAATAAATTCCTGGAAAACAGCAAGAGCATTACATAGGCCAAAGGGCATTACAAGATACTCATAATGCCCGCTCCTGGTGTTAAATGCGGTTTTCTATTCGTGGCCCTCCTTGATCCTAACGAGATTGTACATTCCTCAAATCAAGTTTAGTAAAGACCGTAGCTCCCTTGAGGCGGTCAAAGAGTTTCGTAATGAGCGGAATAGGGTAAGCAGTCTTAATGGTAAGATGATTAAGACCCCTATAATCGATGCATTGTCTTAACTCGCCACCCTTTTTCTTCACAAAGAAGAAGCCAGCCCCTGCAGGAGAGCAGGATTTGCCGATGATCCCCCGTGACAGACCATCGTCAACATACTCCTCCATAGCACAATTCTCCGCAACAGACAGAGGGTAAATCCAGCCCGAGGAGGATTGGCTCTGGGTTGCAGGTCTGTGGCACAATTGTTAGACCGGAGAGGAGGCAACGTACCGGCATGCACCTTGTCAAAAACGTCTAGGAACTCTCGGCACTCCTCTGGCAATTGAGATACCGAAGAAGTGTACAAGACTTTAACTGGTTTCCGAAGACAAGTGGAAACACATTGCAGAGACCACGACAAAAACAGAATTTATGCTTACCTGATAAATTACTTTCTCTTACAGGTGTATTCAGTCCACGGATTCATCCTTACTTGTGGGATATTCTCAATCCCTACAGGAAATGGCAAAGAGAGCACACAGCAAAGCTGTCCATATAGCTCCCCTCAGGCTCCGCCCCCCAGTCATTCGACCGACGGTTAGGAGAAAAAGGAGAACCATAGGGTGCAGTGGTGACTGTAGTTATTGTAAATTAAATTTGAACCTGACATAAATAACAGGGCGGGCCGTGGACTGAATACACCTGTAAGAGAAAGTAATTTATCAGGTAAGCATAAATTCTGTTTTCTCTTACTTGGTGTATTCAGTCCACGGATTCATCCTTACTTGTGGGATACCAATACTAAAGCAATAGGACACGGATGAAGGGAGGGAACAAGTCAGGTAACCTAAACGGAAGGCACCACTGCTTGCAAAACCTTTCTCCCAAAAATAGCCTCCGAAGAAGCAAAAGTATTGAATTTGTAAAATTTGGCGAATGTATGCAGTGAAGACCAAGTCGCTGCCTTACAAATCTGTTCAACAGAAGCCTCATTCTTGAAAGCCCACGTGGAAGCCACAGCTCTGGTGGAATGAGCTGTAATTCGTTCAGGAGGCTGCTTACCAGCAGTCTCATAAGCCAATCGGATGATGCTTTTCAGCCAGAATGAAAGAGAGGTAGCAGTCGCTTTCTGACCTCTCCTCTTACCAGAATACACAACAAACAATGATGATGTTTGTCTGAAATCTTTAGTTGCTTTTAAATAGAACTTTAAAGCACAAACCACATCAAGATTGTGCAACAGTCGTTCCGTCTTAGAAACTGGATTAGGACACAGAGAAGGAACAATGATTTCCTTGTTAATATTATTATTAGAAACCACCTTTGGAAGGAAACCAGGTTTAGTACGCAAAACAACCTTATCTGCATGGAACACCAGATAGGGTGAATCACACTGTAAAGCAGATAGTTCTGAAACTCTTCGAGCAGAAGAAATAGCTACTAAAAACAAAACTTTCCAAGATAATAACTTGATATCTATGGAATGCAAAGGTTCAAACGGAACCCCTTGAAGAACAGAAAGAACTAAATTTAGACTCCATGGAGGAGACACAGGTCTGTAGACAGGCTTGATTCTAACTAAGGCCTGTGCAAACGCCTGACCGTCTGGTACAGCTGCTAGACGCTTGTGTAACAGAATAGACAGAGCAGATATCTGTCCTTTTAAGGAACTAGCTGACAGACCTTTCTCCAAACCTTCTTGGAGAAAAGCCAATATCCTTGGAATCCTAACTTTACTCCACGAGTAACCCTTGGATTCACACCAACAAAGATATTTCCGCCATATCTTGTGGTAAATTTTCCTGGTGACAGGCTTTCTGGTCTGTATCAGAGTATCTATAACTGATTCAGAGAAACCCCGCTTAGCTAGGATTAAGCGTTCAATCTCCAAGCAGTCAGCTGCAGAGAAACTAGATTTGGATGCTTGAAAAGACCTTGGATTAGAAGATCCTGCCTCGATGGCAGTTTCCATGGTGGAACCGATGACATGCCCACTAGGTCTGCATACCAAGTCCTGCGTGGCCACGCAGGCGCTATCAGAATTACCGAAGCCCTCTCCTGTTTGATTCTGGCTATTAGCCGAGGGAGAAGAGGAAACGGTGGAAAGACATAAGCTAGACTGAATGACCAAGGCGCTATTAATGCATCTATCAATGCCGCCTTGGGATCCCTGGATCTGGATCCGTAAAGGGGAAGTTTGGTGTTCTGACGGGACGCCATCAGGTCCAACTCTGGAATGCCCCAAAGCTGAGTTAGTTGAGCAAAAACCTCCGGGTAGAGTTCCCACTCCCCCGGATGGAAAGTCTGACGACTTAGAAAATCCGCCTCCCAGTTGTCTACTCCTGGGATGTGAATTGCAGATAGATGGCAGGAGTGATCCTCCGCCCATTTGATAATCTTGGATACTTCCTTCATCGCTAGGGAACTCTTTGTTCCCCCCTGATGATTGATGTACGCTACAGTCGTGATGTTGTCCGACTGAAATCTGATGAATTTGGCCTCTGCTAGTTGAGGCCACGCCTGGAGCGTATTGAATATCGCTCTCAGCTCCAAAATGTTTATCGGGAGAAGAGATTCTTCCCGAGACCATAGTCCCTGAGCCTTTAGGGAGTTCCAGACTGCACCCCAGCCTATCAGACTGGCATCGGTCGTGACAATGATCCATTCCGGTCTGCGGAAACTCAGCCCCTGAGACAGGTGATCTTGAGACAACCACCAGAGAAGAGAGTCTCTGGTCTTTTGGTCCATTTGAATTTGAGGAGATAAATCTGCGTAATCTCCATTCCACTGTTTGAGCATGCACAGTTGCAGTGGTCTGAGATGGATTCGGGCGAAAGGGACCACGTCCATCGCCGCAACCATTAAACCAATTACTTCCATGCACTGAGCCACGGAAGGCCGAGGAATGGAATGAAGAACTCGGCAAGTATTCAACAGTTTTGTCTTCCTGACCTCTGTCAGAAAGATTTTCATTTCTATCGAGTCTATTAATGTTCCCAGAAAGGGAACCCTTGTGAGCGGGGACAGAGAACTCTTTTCTACGTTCACCTTCCACCCGTGAGACCTTAGAAACGCCAGAACGATGTCCGTATGAGCCTTGGCTCTGTGAAAGGACGACGCCTGTATTAAGATGTCGTCTAGATAAGGTGCTACTGCAATGCCCCGCGGTCTTAGTACCGCCAGAAGGGACCCTAGCACCTTTGTGAAAATTCTGGGAGCGGTGGCCAGCACGAAAGGCAGAGCCACGAACTGGTAATGATTGTCCAGAAAGGCGAACCTTAGGAACTGATGGTGATCTTTGTGGATAGGAATATGTAGGTACGCATCCTTTAGATCCACGGTAGTCATATATTGACCTTCCTGGATCATCGGCAAGATTGTCCGAATGGTTTCCATCTTGAAAGACGGAACTCTGAGGAATTTGTTTAGAATTTTTAGATCCAGGATTGGCCTGAAAGTTCCTTCCTTTTTGGGAACTACGAATAGATTTGAGTAAAAGCCCAGTCCTTGTTCTGCAATTGGAACTGGGTGTATCACTCCCATTTTTAGTAGATCTTCTACACAGCGTAAGAACGCCTGTTTCTTTGTTTGGTCTGAAGACAAACGAGAAATGTGGAACCTTCCCCTTGGGGGAGAATCCTTGAATTCTAGAAGGTACCCCTGAGCAACTATTTCTAATGCCCAGGGATCTGGGACATCTCTTGCCCAAGCCTGAGCAAAGAGAGAAAGTCTGCCCCCTACTAGATCCGATCCCGGATCGGGGGCTACCCCTTCATGCTGTCTTGGTAGCAGGAGCAGGCTTCTTGGCCTGTTTACCCTTATTCCAGCCCTGCAAGGGTTTCCAGGTTGCTTTGGGCTGTGAAGCGTTATCTTGCTTTGCGGCAGCAGAGGTTGCAGCAGGTCCGCTCCTGAAGTTGCGAAAGGAGCGAAAATTAGCCTTGTTTTTGGCCTTAAATGTCCTATCTTGTGGAAGGGCATGGCCCTTGCCTCCAGTGATATCTGAAATAATTTCCTTCAGCTCTGGGCCGAAAAGGGTTTTCCCCTTGAAGGGAATATTTAACAGTTTTGTTTTGGACGACACATCCGCCGACCACGATTTGAGCCAAAGTGCTCGTCGCGCCATGATGGCAAAACCTGAGGTTTTCGCCGCTAATTTAGCTGATTGAAGAGCGGCATCAGTGATAAAAGGATTAGCCAGCTTTAAAGCGTGAATTCTATGCATGACCTCATCGTATGAAGTCTCCCTCTGGAGCGACTCCTCCAGAGCCTCAAACCAAAAAGCCGCTGCAGTAGTTACCGGGATAATGCAGGCAATTGGTTGAAGCAGAAACCCTTGCTGAACAAAAAATTTCATTAGCAAGCCTTCCAATTTTTTATCCATAGGATCTTTGAAAGCACAACTGTCCTCTATTGGTATAGTTGTACGCTTAGCCAATGTTGAAACAGCCCCCTCTACCTTAGGGACCGTCTGCCACGCGTCCCTCCTGGGGTCGTTTATGGGGAACATTTTCTTAAAGATAGGTGGGGGAACAAAGGGTACACCTGGTCTCTCCCACTCCTTAGTCACAATATCCGCCACCCTTTTTGGGATCGGAAATGCCTCAGTGTATACAGGGACCTCTAAATATTTGTCCATTTTACACAATTTTTCAGGGACCACCATGGGGTCACAATCGTCCAGCGTAGCCAAAACCTCCTTAAGCAGGACTCGGAGGTGTTCCAGCTTAAATTTAAACGCTAAGGAATCTGACTCTGCCTGCTGAGAAACTTTCCCTGTGTCAGAAATTTCTCCCTCAGACAGCCCTTCCCTCACTGCTACCTCTGAGTTTTGTGAGGGTGCTACAGATACATTATCCAAAGCTTCAGATTGCTCATCCTCTGTGTTTAAAACTGAGCTATCGCGCTTTCTTGGAAAAACTGGCAGTTTGGATAAAAAAGCTGCAAGGGAATTATCCATTACTGCCACTAATTGCTGTAAAGTAATAGGGGCCAATGCTCTAGAGGTACTAGGCATCGCTTGCGCGAGCGTAACTGGTGTAGACACGTGGGGGGAGGAAGGAGGACTATCCTCATTACCCTCCGTTAAGGAATCATCTTGGGCAGCATTTTTAATTGTCACTGGATGATCTTTAAAATGCTTAGATGTTTGTGCACACTTTAAACATAAATGCAATGAGGGTATTGCCATGGCTTTTGAACATAAAGAACAAGGTCTATCTGAAGACTCAGACATGTTTAACAGACTCAGACAACACTAAAATATTGAAAAAATACTTTTGGAAAAAAACGTTACTGTCTCTTTAAATAATAAAAAGGCACACACTTTTTTACCAAATCATCAAAAAAAATCCGATCGTAATGAAATTTTCACCACATGATCCTAATGCCTTGAAATGATTGCACACACGTTTTCAAATCGTTTAACCCCTTAATGCCCAAACCGGAGCTAAATGAGTAAATACCCGGTGTAACCCACTACAGTACTATGCCACAGTCTTTGCTGTGGCTTTACCTTCCTTTAGGGTTATTTGCAGGTGTAAATTAAGCCTCCCTGAAGTCCTCCTGTACTCTAAAGGCTCTGCACATGAAGCTGCGTTGCAAATTAACTGCGCAATTGAGGCGCGAAAATGAAGGCCCCCTCCTTCTCACTCTAGAGATATGGGGCCTTTCTGAGTCAGAATAGCTGTTTTTTAAAATGCCAGGCGTAAAAAATACCCCAAGAAGTGTTTGCAACGTTTAAAAAACGCTTAATAACATAAGATTACCCTAATAAAGTAATCGATTTAGCCCGTCATAGTGTCTGTCAGTATTAAAGCCCTTAAATGAAGCCCTCTTTCTATACTGTGTCTCCGAAAATGGCTTACCTTCCCTCATGGGATATCTGTCAGTCTTCTAGCACTACCAGGTCTTGTTAGAAAATATGACTGAACATACCTTAAGCAGAATAAGCCTGCAACTGTTCCCCCCAACTGAAGTTCTCCTGTACTCAACAGTCCTGCGTGGGAACAGCAATGGATTTTAGTTACAACATGCTAAAATCTTTTTCCTCTCAGCAGAAATCTTCATCACTTTCTGCCTCAGAGTAAATAGTACAAACCGGCACTATTTTAAAATAAACTATTGATTGAAGAAATAAAACTACAAATCTAACACCACATACTCTTTACCACCCCCATGGAGATGCTACTTGATAGAGCGGCAAAGAGAATGACTGGGGGGGCGGAGCCTGAGGGGAGCTATATGCACAGCTTTGCTGTGTGATCTCTTTGCCATTTCCTGTAGGGATTGAGAATATCCCACAAGGATGAATCCGTGGACTGAATACACCAAGTAAGAGAAATTTCTGACCTGCGCCAGTCGAGACTGGGATTGTGCTTTTGGAGTCAGGGATAACCCAGAACAACTGGAAAATGCGGAGAGTTTATCACCTGGACCTGGAGGGTTTCAAAATGGAGAGCTCCAACAACCATGGATAATGGAGCAGTTTTGTGAGTAACGAGTGTGGGCTGAAGGGGCCTGCCATCAATGGCCTCAATAGCAAGCGGAACGGATCGAGGCAAAACAGGAATGGAGTGCTTTGATACAAAAGCACTGTCAATGAAATAGCCCGCAGCACCGGAGTCAACAAGAGCCTGGGTGACTATGGAGGAGTCCACCCAGGAAAGGACAACAGTGACCAAAGGTTTCTTCTTTATCGGTTCCGGGGACAAGGATAAACCACCCAAGGTCTGCCCCCGACAGGACCTTAGGTGTTAGCGTTTCCTGGCCGTGTAGGACAAGACTTCAAAAGGTGGCCCTGTAACCCACAATAGAGGCAGAGCCCCTCCCTCCTCCTAAAGACCCTCTCCGCCGTGGAGAGACGTGTGAATCCCAACTGCATCGGCTCAGCAGTACCTGGTGACTCGGGACCAGGAGGCATGAGAGGAGAGGGAGGCATGGGTGGGAATGAACATGTAGGAGACAACGAAACAAAAGGCTTCCGCAAGCGCTCCTTGAAAGAGGGCCTCTCCCTTAGTCTGATGTCAATTAGGATCAAAAAAGACACCAATGCCTCAAGATATTCTGGTAATTCTCTGGCAGCAACTTCGTCTTTAATCGCATCAGAGAGCCCATGAAAGAAGGCGGCAACAAGGGCTTCATTGTTCCAACCCACCTCTGCCCAAGCGTACGGAACTCAATGGAATACTGAGCAACAGATCTTGTACCTTGCTGAATGGACATGAGTCATTTAGCAGCAGAGAAGGAGCGAGCTGGAACATCCAATACCCTTCAAAAGAAGGCCACAAATTCAGGGTAATTTGAAATCACAGGTTTATTAGTCTCCCACAAGGGATTAGCCCAGGCAAGAGCTGTGTCAGAGAGTAACAAAATGAGAAATCCCACCTTAGCTCTGTCAGAGGGAAACGCCTGAGGTAACATCTCAAAGTAAATGCCCACCTGGTTCAAAAATCCTCTGCACTGATTAGGATCGCCTCCATAACGCTGAGGTAGAGGTGCAGAACCGGACATGCTCCTGGTAGGACTAGGTGCAGCAGCGGAAACAGGAGCAGCCATAACTTGCGGGACACTTTGGTCCAAATGTGCAGTGCGAGTCAGCAGGGTTTGCAGGGCTAGTGCAAATTGATCCAAGCGGTGATCCTGTTCATCCATCCAGGAAATTATGGCAGGTAAAGGTGGATTATTAGCACCATCAGGATTCATGGCCCTTGCGTAATGTCAGGGTGCCAGGAATCAGACTGAGACGTGAAGTGCAAAAATAATCACACCTTTTATTAATAGCAAAAAATAACAAGCCAGGAATCAAAACCAGAGCTGGTAGTCAGACGAGCCGAGTCAGGAGCCAAAACGAATAGACGAGCCAGAATCAGGAACAAGGAGAACAGCAGAGTCAGGAACAAGCCAGGGATCAGGAACCAGGAGGGACGTCAGATAGCCAGGTAATACACAGGAGCTCTCACAAACAGGTTTGAGACAACGCAAGGGCAAAGCATACTGAGCAGAGGCCCTTTAAATAATAAGTGATGACATCACAATTCTGAGACTGCATCCTGTCTCACACGGAAGTGCAGGAAATGAGCAGCATCACACAGTATACACCAGAGTCAGCAAGAGAGGTAAGTAAAATGGCTGCCTGCAGCACATGGCAAACAAAACAGGGAAAAAACCCTGACAAAATGTCACTCCTGTTAAAGGTCTGCTCCAATTGTGTATGGGGAACAGTAACTATTAAATCTAGTGTATTGTACAATTGTAAACCCTTTTATTTATAAATGTTTTATAGCTCTATTTAAACCCTTCACGCCATTGGGACATTCCATGCTGTCCTAACAGTGCTGGGCTTTAACGCCCATGGGCGGCATAAGAAGGTCTTACCTTGTAAGGCATCCTGCAGCCTTGCCCTTTTGATGAATGCAAGCTCATACTGGGGGGGGGGGGGCGGCGGACAGTCCCCCATGATCCGATCCTGGCATTGGGAGGCAGAGGCTAAAGGCATCATTACAAAATCACATGATCGCATCGACAATCGCGTGATTTCATTTTTGCAGCAAGTGTTTACATCGGAACTTTAAACCATACATTACACTAGTGTATCACTAACTTATAAACAAATATAATTAAAAACTTGTGCTAGATATTAGAAGTCCTGCAATAAAAATGTTTCAAAATATATCCTAAATTTATTATGACCATATAAAAAGTATAACAATCAAAGTATGCACCTATGGACTTTTAAGAAGTTGAATGTGTATATATAAAACACATTGATTAGTGCCAGTCCATATATATATATATATATATGAGAAGAGGAAAGATATCAGAGCTAGATACCCTGAGATCAATTGGTATCAGTGGAGGCTCCTCCATATGTGCACTGTCGCACGTGAACCCCCGGGGGGGGCAGAGGAGGGGGAAAAAAATTTGCAGAAAATAAAAAAAAAAATGAGGAAAAAAAATTATGAAAAATTTTATTTTTATTTATATTATTTTATATTATATTTATTAATAATGTATTATTTTCCTGTGTCTGTGCAGTGTATCATCAAGCCAGCTTAGCTATATCATCATATTTGGTACAGTAAGTCAGTAACTGTATTATTTATCAGGCAGGAGCTAGGACCGGGTGGACTACTCAGTGTGTGCTGACATCAGTGACGTCACACCACACCACCACGGCGCTCGTCGCACTGCCTGCAGCCTGCTGCTGCCTGAGGCTGAGTCATAGATTGACAGTCAGGCTCCAGTCTCCACCCCCCACTCGCACGTGCGGTAAGGAGCTCTATATGCCTGCACAGTGATCGCAATGTATTCACTGTGCAGGCTTAGCTCCTCCCCAGCCTCATGCCTATAGAGGCATAATCGCACAGGCTGAACTGTGCTGTTGTTTCAGCCTGTGCTCTGCTCTCCTCCCCCAGCCTCTTGATCCGGTGTGTGATAGGCTCCCTGGCTCACGTGATGGTCCCGACGAAGGTCCTCCCGGCTCAACGGCGCGAAAATCTTTGTGGAGATACTAGCCGTTGAGCTGAGAGGAGCCTTTGCTCTCTGCAGTGTGATTGTGGGACTGGAAGCCTGGAGGGAGGAAGAGCACTTAGGACAGACTGGGGGAAGTTGTAGAAGTAAGCAGCATGTGCAGTGTGCGCTGTTCTGTGGCTTGTTACTTCCATGAATTCTGAGCAGCACTTACTGTCAAAAGCTGTCCCATCCCTTCTCTCCCCCTTTTCTCCAACATTGGTGTGTCCGGTCCACGGCGTCATCCTTACTTGTGGGAATATCTCTTCCCCAACAGGAAATGGCAAAGAGTCCCAGCAAAGCTGGCCATATAGTCCCTCCTAGGCTCCGCCCACCCCAGTCATTCTCTTTGCCGTTGCACAGGCAACATCTCCATGGAGATGGTTAAGAGTATGTGATGTTTAGTTGTAGTTTTTTTTTTATTCTACTATCAAGAGTTTGTTATTTTAAAATAGTGCTGGTATGTACTATTTACTCTGAAACAGAAAAAGATGAAGATTTCTGTTTGTGAGAGGAAGATGATTTTAGCAGACAGTAACTAAAATCGATTGCTGTTTCCACATAGGACTGTTGAGATGAAGTAACTTCAGTTGGGGGAAACAGTTAGCAGACTTTTCTGCTTAAGGTATGACTAGCCATATTTCTAACAAGACTGTGTAATGCTGGAAGGCTGTCATTTCCCCTCATGGGGACCGGTAAGCCATTTTCTTAGTCTCAAACAGAATAAAGGGCTTAATATGGGCTATAAAACTGGTAGACACTTTTATGGGCTAAATCGATTGCTTTATTTGGACATTTTATACATGTTTATGCTGATAATTCACACTTATAAACTTGGGGAACGTTTTTTAACGTCAGGCACTGTGTTAGACACCTTTTCCAGTCAGGAAGGGCCTTCCCAGTTGTAGGCTGAGCCTCATTTTCGCGCCATTACTGCGCAGTTGTTTTTGAGAGCAAGACATGCAGATGCATGTGTGAGGTCCTGAAAGTAGTTGGAAAAGCTCCTAGAAGGCGTCATTTGGTATCGTATTCCCCTCTGGGCTTGGTAAAGTCACAGCAAAGGCTGTAGCTGGGACTGTATAGGGGTTAAATTTGTAACCGGCTCCGGTTTCGTTATTTTAAGGGTTAAAGCTCTGAAAATTGGTGTGCAATACTTTGAACAATTCCTTCATATTTTTTCACATATTCAGTAATAAAGTGTGCTCTGTTTAAAATTTAAAGAGACAGTAACGGTTTTGTTTTAAAACGGTTTTTGTGCTTTATTGACATGTTTAAGCCTGTTTAACATGTCTGTGCCTTCAGATAAGCTATGTTCTATATGTATGAAAGCCAATGTGTCTTCCCCATTCAAAATTGTGTGATAATTGTGCCATAGCGTCCAAACAAAGTAAGGACAGTACTGCCACAGATAATGAAATTGCCCAAGATGATTCCTCAGATAAAGGGAGTAGACATGGTTCTACATCATCTCCTTCTGTGTCTACACCAGTTTTGCCCACGCAGGAGGCCCCTAGTACTTCTAGCGCGCCAATGCTTATTACCATGCAACAATTGGCGGCTGTAATGGATAACTCAATAGCAAATATTTTATCCAAAATGCCTGCATATCAGAGAAAGCGTGATTGCTCTGTTTTAAACACTGAAGAGCAGGAGGGCGCTGATGATAATTGTTCTGTCATACCCTCACACCAATCTGAAGGGGCCATGAGGGAGGTTTTGTCAGACGGGGAAATTTCAGATTCAGGAAAAATTTCTCAACAGGCTGAACCTGATGTTGTAACATTTAAATTTAAATTAGAACATCTCCGCGCACTGCTTAAGGAGGTGTTATCTACTCTGGATGATTGTGACAACTTGGTCATTACAGAAAAATTATGCAAGATGGACAAGTTCCTAGAGGTTCCGGTGCACCCCGACGCTTTTCCTATACCCAAGCGCGTGGCGTACATAGTGAATAAGGAGTGGGAGAAGCCCGGCATACCTTTTGTTCCCCCTCCTATATTTAAGAAATTATTTCCTATGGTCGACCCCAGAAAGGACTTATGGCAGACAGTCCCTAAGGTCGAGGGGGCAGTTTCTACTCTAAACAAGCGCACTACTATTCCTATCGAGGATAGTTGTGCTTTCAAAGATCCTATGGATAAAAAATTGGAAGGTTTGCTTAAAAAGATTTTTGTACAGCAAGGTTACCTTCTACAACCCATTTCGTGCATTGTTCCTGTCACTACAGCAGCGTGGTTCTGGTTCGAGGAACTAGAAAAGTCGCTCAGTAGAGAGACTCCATATGAGGAGGTTATGGACAGAGTTCACGCACTTAAGTCGGCTAACTCTTTTATTTTAGATGCCGCTTTGCAGTTAGCTAGATTAGCTGCGAAAAATTCAGGGTTTGCAATTGTGGCGCGCAGAGCGCTTTGGCTAAAGTCTTGGTCAGCGGATGTATCATCCAAGACAAAATTGCTTAACATCCCCTTCAAGGGTAAAACTCTCTTTGGACCAGAATTGAAAGAGATTATCTCAGACATCACTGGGGGAAAGGACCACGCCCTCCCACAAGATAGGCCTTTCAATGCCAAGAATAAGTCTAATTTTCGTTCCTTTCGTAATTTCAGGAACGGACCGGCCTCTAATTCTGCATCCTCTAAGCAAGAGGGTAATGCCTCACAGTCCAAACCAGCCTGGAAACCGATGCAATGCTGGAACAAGGGTAAGCAGGCCAAGAAGCCTGCTACCGCTAACAAAACAGCATGAAGGAGTAGCCCCCGATCCGGGACCGGATCTAGTGGGGGGCAGACTCTCTCTCTTTACTCAGGCTTGGGTAAGAGATGTTCAGGATCCCTGGACGCTAGAAATAGTTTCTCAGGGTTATCTTCTGGAATTCAAGGAACTACCCCCAAGGGGAAGGTTCCACATGTCTCACTTATCCTCAAACCAAATAAAGAGACAGGCGTTCTTACATTGTGTAGAAGACCTGTTAAAGATGGGAGTGATACACCCAGTTCCAATGACGGAACAAAGAATGGGATTTTACTCAAATCTGTTCGTAGTTCCCAAAAAAGAGGGAACCTTCAGACCAATTCTGGATTTGAAGATCCTAAACCAATTTCTCAGGGTACCATCGTTCAAAATGGAAACCATTCGAACGATTCTACCCACTATCCAGGAAGGTCAATTTATGACTACAGTGGATCTAAAGGATGCGTACCTACATATTCCTATCCACAAAGAACATCATCAGTTCCTAAGGTTCGCCTTTCTGGACAAACATTACCAGTTTGTGGCCCTCCCATTCGGGTTAGCCACTGCTCCAAGGATTTTCACAAAGGTACTAGGGTCCCTTCTAGCGGTTCTAAGACCGAGGGGCATTGCAGTAGTACCATACTTGGACGACATTCTAATACAAGCGTCGTCCCTTTCAAAGGCAAAGGCTCATACAGACATCGTTCTGGCCTTTCTCAGATCTCACGGATGGAAGGTGAACATAGAAAAAAGTTCTCTGTCTCCGTCAACAAGAGTTCCCTTCTTGGGAACAATAATAGATTCCTTAGAAATGAGGATTTTTCTGACAGATGTCAGAAAGTCAAAACTTCTAAGCGCTTGTCAAGTTCTTCATTCTGTTCCACGTCCTTCCATAGCTCAGTGCATGGAAGTAGTAGGGTTGATGGTTGCAGCAATGGACATAGTTCCTTTTGCACGAATTCATCTAAGACCATTACAACTGTGCATGCTGAAACAGTGGAATGGGGACTATACAGACTTGTCTCCAGTGATTCAAGTAGATCAGAAGACCAGAGATTCACTCCGTTGGTGGATATCCCTGGACCACCTATCCCAGGGAATGAGCTTCCGCAGACCAGAGTGGGTCATTGTCACGACCGACGCCAGTCTAGTGGGCTGGGGCGCGGTCTGGGAATCCCTGAAAGCTCAGGGACAATGGTCTCGGGAAGAGTCTCTTCTCCCGATAAACATTCTGGAAATAAGAGCGATATTCAATGCTCTCAGGGCTTGGCCTCAGCTTGCAAAGGCCAGAATCATAAGATTCCAATCAGACAACATGACGACTGTTGCGTATATCAATCATCAGGGGGGAACAAGGAGTTCCCTGGCGATGAAAGAAGTAACCAAAATAATACAATGGGCGGAGGATCACTCCTGCCATCTATCTGCGATCCACATCCCAGGTGTGGAAAACTGGGAAGCGGATTATCTGAGTCGTCAGACATTCCATCCGGGGGAGTGGGAACTCCACCCGGAGATTTTTGCCCAGTTGACTCAATTATGGGGCATTCCAGACATGGATCTGATGGCGTCTCGTCAGAACTTCAAGGTTCCTTGCTACGGGTCCAGATCCAGGGATCCCAAGGCGACTCTAGTGGATGCACTAGTAGCGCCTTGGACCTTCAACCTAGCTTATGTGTTTCCACCGTTCCCTCTCATTCCCAGGCTGGTAGCCAGGATCAAACAGGAGAGGGCCTCGGTGATTTGGTAGCTCCTGCGTGGGGACGCAGGACTTGGTATGCAGACCTGGTAAATATGTCATCGGTTCCACCATGGAAGCTACCTTTGAGACAGGACCTTCTTGTTCAGGGTCCATTCGAACATCCAAATCTGGTCTCCCTCCAGCTGACGGCTTGGAGATTGAACGCTTGATTCTATCAAAGCGTGGGTTTTCAGATTCTGTGATAGATACTCTGGTTCAGGCCAGAAAACCGGTAACTAGAAAGATTTACCATAAAATATGGAAAAGATATATCTGCTGGTGTGAATCCAAGGGATTCCCATGGAATAAGATACAAATTCCTAAGATTCTTTCCTTTCTGCAAGAAGGTTTGGATAAAGGATTATCTGCGAGTTCTCTAAAGGGACAGATTTCTGCTTTATCTGTTCTACTACACAAACGACTGGCAGCTATGCCAGATGTTCAAGCATTTGTTCAGGCTCTGGTTAGGATCAAGCCTGTTTACAGACCTTTGACTCCTCCCTGGAGTTTAAATCTAGTTCTTTCAGTTCTTCAAGGGGTTCCGTTTGAACCTCTACATTCCATAGATATTAAGTTGTTATCTTGGAAAGTTTTGTTTTTGGTTGCTATTTCTTCTGCTAGAAGAGTTTCAGAGTTATCTGCTCTGCAGTGTTTTCCGCCCTATCTGGTGTTCCATGCAGATAAGGTGGTTTTGCGTACTAAGCCTGGTTTTCTTCCAAAGGTTGTTTCTAACAAAAATATTAACCAGGAGATAGTTGTACCTTCTTTGTGTCCGAATCCAGTTTCAAAGAAGGAACATTTGTTACACAATTTGGACGTAGTCCGTGCTCTAAAATTCTATTTAGAAGCTACAAAAGATTTCAGACAAACATCTTCTCTGTTTGTCGTCTATTCTGGTAAAAGGAGAGGTCAAAAAGCGACCTCTACCTCTCTTTCCTTTTGGCTTAAAAGCATCATCCGATTGGCTTACGAGACTGCCGGACGGCAGCCTCCTGAAAGAATCACAGCTCACTCCACTAGGGCTGTGGCTTCCACATGGGCCTTCAAGAACGAGGCTTCTGTTGATCAGATATGTAAGGCAGCGACTTGGTCTTCACTGCACACTTTTGCCAAATTTTACAAATTTGATACTTTTGCTTCTTCGGAGGCTATTTTTGGGAGAAAGGTTTTGCAAGCCGTGGTGCCTTCCGTTACCGTTGATTTGCTCCCTCCCTTCATCCGTGTCCTAAAGCTTTGGTATTGGTTCCCACAAGTAAGGATGACGCCGTGGACCGGACACACCAATGTTGGAGAAAACAGAATTTATGCTTACCTGATAAATTACTTTCTCCAACGGTGTGTCCGGTCCACGGCCCGCCCTGGTTTTTTAATCAGGTCTGATGAATTATTTTCTCTAACTACAGTCACCACGGTACCATATGGTTTCTCCTATATTTTTCCTCCTGTCAGTCGGTCGAATGACTGGGGTGGGCGGAGCCTAGGAGGGACTATATGGCCAGCTTTGCTGGGACTCTTTGCCATTTCCTGTTGGGGAAGAGATATTCCCACAAGTAAGGATGACGCCGTGGACCGGACACACCGCTGGAGAAAGTAATTTATCAGGTAAGCATAAATTCTGTTTTTCCTGCCCAAGCGCGGTTCTGATATTTCTTCCTTCCGTTGAGGCAGTTCAGCCACAGTGACAGAAGAAAAGAGCAATGAATTAAAGCAAGGTAAGAGGGGCAGAGGTTAGCAGTAAATAAGGATTTTATTGTTTTTATTGTCAATTGAACAGTTTGTTTTGTGTGTGTGCAGCGCTGCAGTTCACAGCAGGGCACAGTCTTTTAACCCCTTTGCTGCTAGAGCGGATGGGTTGCTAAATGTTTGTATATTCTCTGTTCAGGAGAATATACAAAAAAATGTGACATAACAAAAAAATGTGACATAACAGGGGTAAAATCTTTCTATTCTTTTCCTCTACTTTCCCTTTTTTTTTCTTGTTTCTTCCTCACTTATCTCTCCTTCACTATCTCACCCTCTCCACACTTTATCTCTCCCCCTATCTCTTGTCTCTCCTCCCACTTTCCCCCCTTCACTGTTTATTATATCTCTCCTCTTCCTCCCTCTTTCTCCTTTATTTCAATTTTGTGGAAGATAACTGTCACCATTATTGCTTAAAATAAAAATATGTTACTTTAAATGAAGACAGTGCCATTTTGATAAACAATGGTGAGCTACATCTGACAGCACTCTGACACAAGCTGAATATTTATAGGTCTCAAACAGGAAAAAATATATTTTATTGCAGCTTTAGTTGATTTAAGTAAAAGGTATATATATTACTGGATTAGAACATTGCATTAAAGGGACATTAATATAAGAATTTCACTGACAATTATGTGTTTAAAAAACTTTGCAATCTATTTTCATTATTTGATTTGCCTATTTTCCTCCAATCTTTCCTGTGTGTGTTTTCCCAACTGCCCTAGAAATGCTAGATTGCAACATTCTACAAAGTGATTGCTGGATTACTGCAGAAGCTCATGTATATCTGCCAATAATACATTGCAGTATTTCTAGGGCAGTAGTAAAAAACAGGAAACATTGGAGGTATGGGTATCTGAATCATGGAAGTTTAATTTTTACTAGACTATCCCTTTAATTGAGTCTGAAAAGGGAACTATTGCTATCTTTTTTTTGTGCATTTTTGTTTAGTGTGTGTGTGTATATATATATATATATATATATATATATATATATATATATATATATATATATATATATCAGATTATAGAGATTAGAATTTGTGTCTACTTTGGTTCAAATGGGTGGGGCCATTTGAGGGGTGGGGCTTTCTCAAAGGGGTGGGGTGTTGTGCACCACCATCTTAAAAATTCACCAGCCGCCACTGATTGGTATGATATGCTATACTACTACAAATGCCGCCCTAAACCCAAACAAAAGAAGATTAAGGGTCCCAAACCTAAAAATCATATTGTTCAAAGTTAAATAAAAATGTGAGACAAAAGAATGGCAAAAGGCGAACAGATAGGAAATAAAGAAAATATCTGATATTCAAATCCCTTATAAATATGTTATGAAATGACCACAGAAAGGATATATAACAAATATATAAAAAGTGCTTAAAAATGGGGATAATAATTTTTTTTTTAAAAAGGGTTAATCACACCTAGTAAAAATTCAAAATTTAAAAATTCATAGATACAATAAAATCAAATAATATTACATTCAAATAGATCAAATAACTCATCATTCATAAAACATAAACACACTCAATGCAATGAAAACAATCAAATGTGATACATTTGAAAAGTGAAAATTAAAAATAAAATAAATATAAACAGCTGGCACCAAAACAGGTGTTAATCCGTTGATGCCTAAATGTATTCAGAATAAAAAATGTTGTATACAATCAACGAGTATAACGTCGATCTGAAAAGGGAGGCAGGGAATGAACCCCTGCGACCGATTAGAGAGAGCCTTTAAAAGGATTTCCCATGGGTGAAACCACTAAATCAACAGGCAATACTCCCTTCACAACCCTCTGACAAACACTGTACTCTGAGAGGAATTGACCTTCAGAATGCTTAAAAGCGCCTATCACGGAAGAAATCAAACACAACTTACTTCACCAGCTCCATAGGAGGCAAAGCTTGTAAAAACAGAATTTATGCTTACCTGATAAATTACTTTCTCCAACGGTGTGTCCGGTCCACGGCGTCATCCATAACTTGTGGGAATATTCTCTTCCCCAACAGGAAATGGCAAAGAGCACAGCAAAAGCTGTCCATATAGTCCCTCCTAGGCTCCGCCCACCCCAGTCATTCGACCGACGGACAGGAGAAAAAAACAGGAGAAACTATAGGGTACCGTGGTGACTGTAGTTAAAGAAAGAAATTCATCAAACCTGATTAAAAAACCAGGGCGGGCCGTGGAACGGACACACCGTTGGAGAAAGTAATTTATCAGGTAAGCATAAATTCTGTTTTCTCCAACATTGGTGTGTCCGGTCCACGGCGTCATCCATAACTTGTGGGAACCAATACCAAAGCTTTAGAACACGGATGAAGGGAGGGAGCCAATCAGGTTACCTAAACGGAAGGCACCACGGCTTGCAAAACCTTTCTCCCAAAAATAGCCTCCGAAGAAGCAAAAGTATCAAATTTGTAGAATTTGGCAAAAGTGTGCAGGGAAGACCAAGTTGCTGCCTTACATATCTGATCAACAGAAGCCTCGTTCTTGAAGGCCCATGTGGAAGCCACAGCCCTAGTAGAGTGAGCTGTGATTCGTTCGGGAGGCTGCCGTCCGGCAGTCTCGTAAGCCAATCGGATGATGCTTTTCAGCCAAAAGGAAAGAGAGGTAGCAGTAGCTTTTTGACCTCTCCTCTTGCCAGAATAAATGACAAACAGAGAAGACGTTTGTCTGAAAACCTTTGTTGCTTCTAAATAGAACTTTAAAGCACGTACTACATCTAAATTATGTAACAAACGTTCCTTCTTTGAAACTGGATTCGGACACAAAGAAGGCACAACTATTTCCTGGTTAATATTTTTGTTGGAAACAACCTTTGGAAGGAAACCAGGTTTAGTACGCAAAACAACCTTATCTGAATGGAACACCAGATAGGGCGGAATACACTGCAGAGCAGATAACTCAGAAACTCTTCTAGCAGAAGAAATAGCAACCAAAAACAGAACTTTCCAAGATAACATCTTGATATCTATGGAATGTAGAGGTTCAAACGGAACCCCTTGAAGAACTGAAAGAACTAAATTCAGCCTGAACAAAAGCTTGAACATCTGGCACAGCTGCCAGTCGTTTGTGTAACAAGACAGATAAAGCAGAAATCTGTCCTTTTAGAGAACTCACTGATAATCCCTTATCCAAACCTTCTTGGAGAAAGGAAAGGATCCTAGGAATTTTAATCTTACTCCATGAGAATCCCTTGGATTCACACCAACAGATATATTTTTTCCATATTTTATGGTAAATTTTTCTAGTTACAGGTTTTCTGGCTGAACCAGAGTATCTATCACAGAATCTGAAAACCCATGCTTAGATAAAATCAAGCGTTCAATTTCCAAGCCGTCAGCTGGAGAGAAACTAGATTTGGATGTTCGAATGGACCCTGTACTAGAAGATCCTGTCTCAAAGGTAGCTTCCATGGTGGAGCCGATGACATATTCACCAGGTCTGCATACCAAGTCCTGCGTGGCCACGCAGGAGCTATCAAAATCACAAAGGCCCTCTCCTGTATGATCCTGGCTACCAGCCTGGGAATGAGAGGAAAACGGTGGAAACACATAAGCTAGGTTGAAGGTCCAAGGCGCTACTAATGCATCCACTAGAGTCGCCTTGGGATCCCTGGATCTGGACCCGTAGCAAGGAACCTTGAAGTTCTGACGAGACGCCATTAGATCCATGTCTGGAATGCCCCATAATTGGGTCAACTGGGCAAATATCTCCAGGTGGAGTTCCCACTCCCCCGGATGGAATGTCTGACGACTCAGATAATCCGCCTCCCAGTTCTCCACTCCTGGGATGTGGATCGCAGATAGGTGGCAGGAGTGATTCTCCGCCCATTTTATGATTTTGGTCACTTCTCTCATCGCCAGGGAACTCCTTGTTCCCCCCTGATGGTTGATGTAAGCAACAGTCGTCATTTTGTCTGATTGGAATCTTATGAATCTGGCCTTTGCTAGTTGAGGCCAAGCCCTGAGAGTATTGAATATCGCTCTCAGTTCCAGAATGTTTATCGGGAGAAGAGACTCTTCCCGAGACCATAGACCCTGAGCTTTCAGGGAGTCCCAGACCGCGCCCCAGCCCACTAGACTGGCGTCGGTCGTGACAATGACCCCACTCTGGTCTGCGGAAGCTCATTCCCTGGGACAGGTGATCCTGGGTTAGCCACCAACGGAGTAAATATCTGGTCTTCTGATCTACTTGAATCACTGGAGACAAGTCTGTAAAGTCCCCATTCCACTGTTTCAGCATGCACAGTTGTAATGGTCTTAGATGAATTCGCGCAAAAGGAACTATGTCCATTGCTGCAACCATCAACCCTACTACTTCCATGCACTGAGCTATGGAAGGACGTGGAACAGAGTGAAGAACTTGACAAGCGTTTAGAAGTTTTGACTTTCTGACATCTGTCAGGAAAATCTTCATTTCTAAAGAATCTATTATCGTCCCCAAAAAAGGAACTCTTGTCGACGGAGACAGGGAACTTTTTTTTTTTCTTTTCTATGTTCACCTTCCACCCGTGAGATCTGAGAAAGGCTAGAACGATGTCTGCGTGAGCCTTTGCCTTTGAGAGAGACGACGCTTGTATCAGAATGTCGTCCAAATAAGGTGCCACTGCAATGCCCCTTGGTCTTAGAACCGCTAGAAGGGACCCGAGTACCTTTGTGAAAATCCTTGGAGCAGTGGCTAGCCCGAATGGGAGAGCCACAAACTGGTAATGTTTGTTCAGAAAGGCGAACCTTAGGAACTGATGATGATCTTTGTGGATAGGAATATGTAGATACGCATCCTTTAGATCCACGGTAGTCATAAATTGACCCTCCTGGATTGTAGGTAAGATTGTTCGAATAGTTTCCATTTTGAACGATGGCGCTCTTAGAATTTTGTTTAGAATCTTTAAATCCAGAATTGGTCTGAAGGTTCCCATTTTTTGGGAACTACAAACAGATTTGAGTAAAACCCCAGTCCTTGTTCCATAGTTGGAACTGGGTGTATCACTCCCATTTTTAACAGGTCTTCTACACAATGTAAGAATGCCTGTCTCTTTATTTGTTTTGAAGATAAGTGAGACATGTGGAACCTTCCCCTTGGGGGTAGTTCCTTGAATTTCAGAAGATAACCCTGAGAAACTATTTCTAGTGCCCAGGGATCCTGAACATCTCTTGCCCAAGCCTGAGCAAAGAGAGAGAGTCTGCCCCCTACTAGATCCGGTCCCGGATCGGGGGCTACTCCTTCATGCTGTTTTGGTATCAGCAGCAGGCTTCTTGGCCTGCTTACCCTTGTTCCAGCCTTGCATCGGTTTCCAAGCTGGTTTGGTTTGTGAAGCATTGCCCTCTTGTCTAGAGGCTGCAGAGTTGGAGGCCGGTCCGTTCCTGAAATTGCGAAAGGAACGAAAATTAGACTTATTCTTGGCCTTGAAAGGCCTATCTTGTGGGAGGGCATGGCCCTTACCCCCAGTGATGTCTGAGATAATCTCTTTCAATTCTGGCCCAAAAAGGGTTTTGCCCTTGAAAGGGATATTAAGCAATTTTGTCTTGGAAGATACATCCGCTGACCAAGACTTTAGCCAGAGCGCTCTGCGCGCCACAATTGCAAACCCTGAATTTTTCGCCGCTAATCTAGCTAACTGCAAAGCGGCATCTAAAATAAAGGAATTAGCTAACTTAAGTGCGTGAATTCTGTCCATAACCTCCTCATACGGAGTCTCTCTACTGAGCGAATTTTCTAGTTCCTCGAACCAGAACCACGCTGCTGTAGTGACAGGAATAATGCACGAAATAGGTTGCAGGAGGTAACCTTGCTGTACAAAAAACATAATTTATGCTTACCTGATAAATTCCTTTCTTCTGTAGTGTGATCAGTCCACGGGTCATCATTACTTCTGGGATATTACTCCTCCCCAACAGGAAGTGCAAGAGGATTCACCCAGCAGAGCTGCATATAGCTCCTCCCCTCTACGTCACTCCCAGTCATTCGACCAAGGACCAACGAGAAAGTAAAAGCCAAGGGTGAAGTGGTGACTGGAGTATAAATTAAAAAATATTTACCTGCCTTAAAAACAGGGCGGGCCGTGGACTGATCACACTACAGAAGAAAGGAATTTATCAGGTAAGCATAAATTATGTTTTCTTCTGTTAAGTGTGATCAGTCCACGGGTCATCATTACTTCTGGGATACCAATACCAAAGCAAAAGTACACGGATGACGGGAGGGATAGGCAGGCTCTTTATACAGAAGGAACCACTGCCTGAAGAACCTTTCTCCCAAAAATAGCCTCCGATGAAGCAAAAGTGTCAAATTTGTAAAATTTGGAAAAAGTATGAAGCGAAGACCAAGTTGCAGCCTTGCAAATCTGTTCAACAGAGGCCTCATTCTTGAAGGCCCAAGTGGAAGCCACAGCTCTAGTAGAATGAGCTGTAATTCTTTCAGGAGGCTGCTGTCCAGCAGTCTCATAAGCTAAACGAATTATGCTACAAAGCCAAAAAGAAAGAGAGGTAGCGGAAGCTTTTTGACCTCTCCTCTGCCCAGAGTAAATGACAAACAGAGAAGACGTTTGTCGAAATTCCTTAGTTGCCTGTAAGTAAAATTTTAGAGCACGGACTACATCCAGGTTGTGCAGTAGACGTTCCTTCTTTGAAGAAGGATTTGGGCATAAAGAAGGAACAACAATCTCTTGATTGATATTCCTGTTAGTAACTACCTTAGGTAAGAACCCAGGTTTAGTACGCAGGACTACCTTATCCGAATGAAAAATCAAATAAGGAGAATCACAATGTAAGGCTGATAATTCAGAGACTCTTCGAGCCGAGGAAATAGCCATTAAAAATAGAACTTTCCAAGATAACAACTTTATATCAATGGAATGAAGGGGTTCAAACGGAACGCCCTGTAAAACATTAAGAACAAGGTTTAAACTCCATGGTGGAGCAACAGTTTTAAACACAGGCTTAATCCTGGCCAAAGCCTGACAAAAAGCCTGGACGTCAGGAACTTCTGACAGACGTTTGTGTAACAGAATGGACAGAGCTGAGATCTGTCCGTTTAATGAACTAGCAGATAAACCCTTTTCTAAACTTTCTTGTAGAAAAGACAATATCCTAGGAATCCTAACCTTACTCCAAGAGTAACCTTTGGATTCACACCAATATAGGTATTTACGCCATATCTTATGGTAAATCTTTCTGGTAACAGGTTTCCTAGCCTGTATTAAGGTATCAATAACTGACTCAGAAAACCCACGTCTTGATAAAATCAAGCATTCAATTTCCAAGCAGTCAGCTTCAGAGAAGTTAGATTTTGATGTTTGAAGGGACCCTGTATCAGAAGGTCCTGTTTCAGAGGTAGAGACCAAGGTGGACAGGATGACATGTCCACCAGGTCTGCATACCAAGTCCTGCGTGGCCACGCAGGTGCTATTAGAATCACTGATGCTCTCTCTTGTTTGATTCTGGCAATCAATCGAGGAAGCAACGGGAAGGGTGGAAACACGTAAGCCATCCTGAAGTCCCAAGGTGCTGTCAGAGCATCTATCAGGACTGCTCCTGGATCCCTGGATCTGGACCCGTAACGAGGAAGCTTGGCGTTCTGTCGAGACGCCATGAGATCTATCTCTGGTTTGCCCCAACGTCGAAGTATTTGGGCAAAGACCTCCGGATGAAGTTCCCACTCCCCCGGATGAAAAGTCTGACGACTTAAGAAATCCGCCTCCCAGTTCTCCACTCCCGGGATGTGGATTGCTGACAGGTGGCAAGAGTGAGACTCTGCCCAGCGAATTATCTTTGATACTTCCATCATAGCTAGGGAGCTTCTTGTCCCTCCCTGATGGTTGATGTAAGCTACAGTCGTGATGTTGTCCGACTGAAACCTGATGAACCCCCGAGTTGTCAACTGGGGCCAAGCCAGGAGGGCATTGAGAACTGCTCTCAATTCCAGAATGTTTATTGGCAGGAGACTCTCCTCCTGACTCCATTGTCCCTGAGCCTTCAGAGAATTCCAGACGGCACCCCAACCTAGAAGGCTGGCGTCTGTTGTTACAATTGTCCAGTCTGGTCTGCTGAATGGCATCCCCCTGGACAGATGTGGCCGAGAAAGCCACCATAGAAGAGAATTTCTGGTCTCTTGATCCAGATTCAGAGAAGGGGATAAGTCTGAGTAATCCCTATTCCACTGACTTAGCATGCACAGTTGCAGTGGTCTGAGGTGTAAGCGTGCAAAGGGTACTATGTCCATTGCCGCTACCATTAAGCCGATTACCTCCATGCATTGAGCCACTGACGGGTGTTGAATGGAATGAAGGGTGCGGCAAGCACTTTGAAGTCTTGTTAGCCTGTCCTCTGTCAGGTAAATCTTCATTTCTACAGAATCTATAAGAGTCCCCAGGAAGGGAACTCTTGTGAGTGGAACGAGTGAACTTTTCTTTTCGTTCACCTTCCATCCATGTGACCTTAGAAATGCCAGCACTAACTCTGTATGAGACTTGGCAGTTTGAAAGCTTGAAGCTTGTATCAGAATGTCGTCTAGGTATGGAGCTACCGAGATTCCCCGCGGTCTTAGTACCGCCAGAAGAGCACCCAGAACCTTTGTGAAGATTCTTGGAGCTGTAGCCAATCCGAATGGAAGAGCCACAAACTGGTAATGCCTGTCTAGGAAGGCAAACCTTAGGTACCGATAATGATCTTTGTGAATCGGTATGTGAAGGTAAGCATCTTTTAAATCTACAGTGGTCATGTACTGACCCTCTTGGATCATAGGTAAAATTGTCCGAATAGTCTCCATCTTGAACGATGGAACTCTTAGGAATTTGTTTAGGATCTTTAAGTCCAGGATTGGTCTGAAAGTTCCCTCTTTTTTGGGAACCACAAACAGATTTGAGTAAAACCCCTGTCCCTGTTCCGATCGTGGAACTGGATGGATTACTCCCATTAACAAGAGCTCTTGTACGCAGAGTAGAAACGCCTCTTTCTTTGTCTGGATTGTTGACAATCTTGACAGATGAAATCTCTCTCTCGGAGGAGAGTATTTGAAGTCCAGAAGGTATCCCTGAGATATTATCTCTAGCGCCCAGGGATCCTGAACATCTCTTGCCCAAGCCTGGGCGAAGAGAGAAAGTCTGCCCCCCACTAGATCCGATCCCGGATCGGGGGCCCTCAATTCATGCTGTTTTAGGGGCAGCAGCAGATTTCCTAGTCTGCTTGCCCTTGTTCCAGGACTGGTTAGGTTTCCAGCCTTGTCTGTAGCGAGCAACAGCTCCTTCCTGTTTTGGTGCAGAGGAAGTTGATGCTGCTCCTGCTTTGAAATTACGAAAGGAACGAAAATTAGACTGTCTAGTCTTGGCTTTGTCCTGAGGCAGGGCATGGCCTTTACCTCCTGTAATGTCAGCGATAATCTCTTTCAACCCGGGCCCGAATAAGGTCTGCCCTTTGAAAGGTATATTAAGCAATTTAGACTTAGAAGTAACATCAGCTGACCAGGATTTTAGCCACAGCGCCCTGCGTGCCTGAATGGCGAATCCTGAATTCTTCGCCGTAAGTTTAGTAAGATGTACTACGGCCTCCGAAATGAATGAATTAGCTAGTTTAAGGACTCTAAGCCTGTCCGTAATGTCGTCCAGAGTAGCTGAACCAATGTTCTCTTCCAGAGACTCAATCCAGAATGCCGCTGCAGCCGTGATCGGCGCAATGCATGCAAGGGGTTGCAATATAAAACCTTGTTGAACAAACATTTTCTTAAGGTAACCCTCTAATTTTTTATCCATTGGATCTGAAAAAGCACAGCTATCCTCCACCGGGATAGTGGTACGCTTAGCTAAGGAAGAAACTGCTCCCTCCACCTTAGGGACCGTTTGCCATAAGTCCCTTGTGGTGGCGTCTATTGGAAACATTTTTCTAAATATCGGAGGGGGTGAGAACGGCACACCGGGTCTATCCCACTCCTTAGTAACAATTTCAGTAAGTCTCTTAGGTATAGGAAAAACCTCAGTACTCGTCGGTACCGCAAAATATTTATCCAACCTACACATTTTCTCTGGTATTGCAACTGTGTTACAATCATTCAGAGCCGCTAACACCTCCCCTAGTAATACACGGAGGTTTTCCAGTTTAAATTTAAAATTTGAAATATCTGAATCCAGTCTGTTTGGATCAGAACCGTCACCCACAGAATGAAGCTCTCCGTCCTCATGTTCTGCCACCTGTGACGCAGTGTCTGACATGGCCCTAATATTATCAGCGCACTCTGTTCTCACCCCAGAGTGATCACGCTTACCTCTTAGCTCTGGTAATTTAGCCAAAACCTCAGTCATAACAGTAGCCATATCCTGTAATGTGATTTGTAATGGCCGCCCAGATGTACTCGGCGCTACAATATCACGCACCTCCCTGTGAGCGGGAGATGTAGGTACTGACACGTGAGGCGAGTTAGTCGGCATAACTCTCCCCTCGTTGTTTGGTGAAATTTGTTCAATTTGTACAGATTGACTTTTATTTAAAGTAGCATCAATACAGTTAGTACATAAATTTCTATTGGGCTCCACTTTGGCATTGCAACAAATGACACAGGTATCATCCTCTGAATCAGACATGTTTAACACACTAGCAAATAAACTTGTAACTTGGAAATACAATTCAATTAGAATAATATTAAAACGTACTGTGCCTTTAAGAAGCACAGAAGATCTATGACAGTTGAAAATTAATAAATTGAAACAGTTATAGCCTCAATCCTTGTAAATAACACAACTTTAGCAAAGGTTTAATCCCATTAGCAAAGATAACAAATTCTGAAAGCAGGAAACAAATTACAGAATAAACGTTTTTTATCTCAGTCAAACTATAATTCTCACAGCTCTGCTGAGAGAAATTACCTCCCTCAAAATAAGTTTTGAAGACCCCTGAGCTCTGTAGAGATGAACCGGATCATGCAGGGAATACAATGAGTTGCTGACTGAAATATTTGATGCGTAGTAAAAGCGCCTAAAAACGGCCCCTCCCCCTCACACACAGCAGTGAGGGAGAACAGAAACTGTCAGAAAACAGATTAAGCAACTGCCAAGTGGAAAAATAGTGCCCAAACATTTATTCACTCAGTACCTCAGTAAATGAAAACGATTTTACATTCCAGAAAAAACGTTAAACATAATCTCTAGTTATTAAACAGCTTTATGTATTTCTTACAGTGTAATTCTAGTGAAGTACCATTCCCCAGAATACTGAAGTGTAAAGTATACATACATGACATTATATCGGTATGGCAGGATTTTCTCATCAATTCCATTGTCAGAAAATAAAAACTGCTACATACCTCTATGCAGATTCATCTGCCCGCTGTCCCCTGATCTGAAGTTTACCTCTCCTCAGATGGCCGAGAAACAGCAATATGATCTTAACTACTCCGGCTAAAATCATAACAAAAACTCTGGTAGATTCTTCTTCAAACTCTGCCAGAGAGATAATAACACACTCCGGTGCTATTTTAAAATAACAAACTTTTGATTGAAGATATAAAACTAAGTATAATCACCATAGTCCTCTCACACATCCTATCTAGTCGTTGGGTGCAAGAGAATGACTGGGAGTGACGTAGAGGGGAGGAGCTATATGCAGCTCTGCTGGGTGAATCCTCTTGCACTTCCTGCTGGGGAGGAGTAATATCCCAGAAGTAATGATGACCCGTGGACTGATCACACTTAACAGAAGAAATCTTTTTAAGCAAACCCTCCAATTTTTTATCCATAGGATCTTTAAAAGCACAATTATCCTCGATAGGAATAGTAGTGCGCTTGGCTAGTGTAGAAACTGCCCCCTCGACCTTAGGGACTGTCTGCCATAAGTCCTTTCTGGGGTCGACCATAGGAAATAATTTCTTAAATATAGGAGGGGGGACAAAGGGTATACCGGGCTTTTCCCACTCCTTATTCACTATGTCCGCCACCCGCTTGGGTATAGGAAAAGCGTCGGGGTGCACCGGAACCTCTAGGAACTTGTCCATCTTGCACAATTTTTCTGGAATGACCAGGTTGTCACAATCATCCAGAGTAGATAGCACCTCCTTAAGCAGTGCACGGAGATGCTCTAATTTAAATTTAAATGTCACAACATCAGGTTCTGCCTGTTGAGAAATTCTACCTGAATCAGAAATTTCCCCATCTGACAAAACCTCCCTCATGGCCACTTCAGATTGGTGTGAGGGTATGACAGAGTAATTATCATCAGCGCTCTCCTGCTCTACAGTGTTTAAAACAGAGCAATCGCGCTTTCTCTGAAATGCAGACATTTTGGATAAAATATTTGCTATGGAGTTATCTATTACTGCCGTCAATTTTTGCATAGTAACAAGCATTGGCGCGCTAGAAGTACTAGGGGTCACCTGCGCGGGCATAACTGGTATAGACACAGAAGGAGATGATGTAGAACTATGTCTACTCCCTTCATCTGATGAATCATCTTGGGCAATTTCATTATCTGTGGCAGTACTGTCCTTACTTTGTTTGGACGCTATGGCACAATTATAACACAATTTTGAAGGGGGAGACACATTGGCTTCCATACATACAGAACATAGTTTATCTGAAGGCACAGACATGTTAAACAGGCTTAAACTTGTCAAAGTACAAAAACCGTTTTAAAATAAAAACGTTACTGTCTCTTTAAATTTTAAACAGGGCACACTTTTTTACTGAATATGTGAAAAACTATGAAGGAATTGTTCAATCTTAACCAAATTTTCACCACAGTGTCTTAAAGCACTCAAAGCATTCACACCTTTAACCCTTAAAATGACAAAACTGGAGCCGTTTATAGTTTTAACCCCTCTACAGTCCCAGCTACAGCCTTTGCTGCGACTTTACCAAACCCAGGGGGGTATACGATACCAAATGAAGCCTTCTAGGGACCTTTTCAACTACTTCCAGACCCATACACATGCAGCTGCCTACTACAAAGAAGGCCCTTCCTGACTGGGAAGGTGTCTAAGCCAGTGCCTGCCGTGAAAATAACTTCCCCAAAGTTATAAAGTGTGAATTTTAACCTCAAGCTGTATAAAATGCCCAAATAAAGCAATCGATCTAGCCCATAAAAGTGTCTACCAGTTTTATAGCCCATATTAAGCCCTTTATTCTGTTTGAGACTAAGAAAATGGCTTACCGGTCCCCATGAGGGGAAAAATGACAGCCTTCCAGCATTACACAGTCTTGTTAGAAATATGGCTAGTCATACCTTAAGCAGAGAAGTCTGCTAACTGTTTCCCCCAACTGAAGTTATCTCATCTCAACAGTCCTATGTGGAAACAGCAAACGATTTTAGTTACTGCTGCTAAAATCATATTCCTCTCACAAACAGAACTCTTCATCCTTTTCTGTTTCAGAGTAAATAGTACATACCAGCACTATTTTAAAATAATAAACTCTTGATAGTAGAATAAAAAACTACAACTAAACACCACATACTCTTCACCATCTCCGTGGAGATGTTGCCTGTGCAACGGCAAAGAGAATGACTGGGGTGGGCGGAGCCTAGGAGGGACTATATGGACAGCTTTTGCTGTGCTCTTTGCCATTTCCTGTTGGGGAAGAGAATATTCCCACAAGTTATGGATGACGCCGTGGACCGGACACACCAATGTTGGAGAAAACTGAGGTATGTGTGTGGTGGGAGGTGTATTTATAGGCATTTTGAGGTTTGGAAAACTTTGCCCCCTCCTGGTAGGAATGTATATCCCATACGTCACTAGCTCATGGACTCTTGCCACTTACATGAAAGAAAATATTGTATAATAATAATTTTCATTCCTACTGTTTTACTGTGTGTGCAATTTCTATGGTTATAAAAGTGTGATTATGAGAAAAAGAAATTGAAGGGCTATTTAATAGTACAGTATACCTCAAATTCTCCTTAAATGTCATAGATAAAGCATGTGACATTAATAGTTCTGACATAATAGTAACAAATTTAATTAGGAAAACAAGTGTCTCAGACACAAAAACAAAACAAAAAAAGATCATGCAAAATTAATTTATTGTGTGTACAAATTCAAAAGCCAGGACATATATATATATATATATATATATATATATATATATATATATGTAAATTTTAGGAATCAGACGTGTACATTATAAGATATCCTTTAAAAATCCTGGAAAATCCAGATGGTCAGTTTACTTCTTGATTGATAAGATTTGTGAGATTCATTTTTGTTTTCTCCATGGCTGCAATTTTGGCTCTCCTGGATGGTCTTGTATTAACAGGAACAGATTCTGGAATATCTTGCTGGTCACTATATATATATATAAAAAAACAGTAGTAATGAATAAAAGTCTCTGTCACATAGTTTACAGCACTTCTATAACCATCCCACCAGAGTGTCAGGGTACCTGTGAGTAACATTAAATAAACTACAGATGTATCGTAGAATCTAATATATATATATATATTTTTTTAAGCTAAAACCTAATTTGATGTGAATTGGTCTCATAACAGACTAGCCCCAGCCCCAGTTTTTTCCTGATTACAATGCATCCAAATGAGAACAAAGGGAAAACATTTGGTCTCATTAGTTCAGGCAGTTATTTCAAAGAGATGTTCACTATATGGGTGCTGTGTTTAAAGTTTGATTTCCTGACCTTTCTTCTATGAAATAAAAGGTTATCAGATAATGACCCCTGTAAATAAACAGACATGGTTTGTCTGTTGTAAAAATCTATTTGAGGCCTAAGCATATGCGGAAGTTGATTACCCCTGCTGTGTTTCAATACACGAAGCTCAGACAGACGTCCATGGATCTAAGAAATGCATTTCAGGTTTGTAATAAATTTAATGGATAATAAGCTTATATTTTTCAGGCATCTAATAAGTACATATATAATTGGTGTTTTGAATAATATCAAATGTTTTATACACTCAGCAAGAGATATACAGATATGAAACATTTATATGGGATAGTAATAAATATGAAACCCCATCGGATTGCTGAAGGTATGTATGTGATATTAAGATAACTGAGATATTAATTAGATCCATGCTAAAAGTATTAAAATCCTTTTAAATACCCATATATTTTAGTTGAAATAATTTTTTTTTTATTGAGTGCAATACAACATAATAAAAAGAACATACATAACAAAAGTCCAAGCCACCATTGACCCACCCGTTGCTGGGTGTTATAAATCCATAGATCTTATTGAACCTTAAAAAGTCTCAACCTCCAAATGGGCCTACAGCAGTCTGTCCAGTTGCACCCTTTTTTTGTTACGATAAATAGTGAAAATTACAGGAAGAAAAAAAAACAGTTGTGAAATTAACAATAACAGTAATAAACCTTTCAGATCACTGTGTACTCGACTTCCATCCTCCTGTCTTGTGATATCTCAACCAGGTCATAGATTATGTATTGGCTCAAATATTTATTGGTCTCCCAATCTTTCCCTATTGTAGAGTTTAGCGGAGATCATTACTGGTTCCCCCCATTATCCAGTAGAACCATACTTTGCTAAAAGTATCCATCTTGTTTTGTTGGTGGGCTGCTGTCTCATACATGGCATATATATTAGCAATTTTATTGATAATCTCTGACCAATCTGGTACCCCTATCTTCCAGTGTCTAGCTATTGAAGTCCTGACTGTAGTGAGGATTATTCTAAAAAAGGTGTTTATGTGGCGGTTATAGTTCTTGTTTCTGACATTTAGTAATGCTTGTGGGGCGCTAACTTCTATTTGGTCCCCTATCAAGTTGCAAAAGAGACTCGAAGTCGGAGGAGGAGCTAGCCAGCAGCCTAGACAGTCACAATTTAACAGAGCTCTAGTTAAAACCTGTCATTTATTAGCCCTAAAAAGCACTATTTAGGAGCTGATTCCCAGAATAAAACTTTGGAGCAGTATTTACTCACTACAAGGGACCACTGGATGAAATTTGGCTGAGTTTGAGGCAAATTTCGATCTACCCAGAAAGGAGTTCCAGAGGATTTTCAGGAAAATCCCAGGCTTCGGCCTACCTCGGAAATCTCTGGCTCATTAAAGTGCCTGAAATCTTCATGGAAGAATAAGATTAAAGCAGGCAGAACTACCATCCCTGATAAATAACTGCACATCAGGATCTAAGCAGGTATTAAATATAGGCAGATCACTCATTAAAGACTGAAAGGAGGAGAAAAGAAGGAACCTTCACAGTGTGAGTAACAAACAAGCAGCAAACCACTGTGTGTAATATACATCACTGTCATCTAGATATTTCAGACACTTACACTAGCAAAAATCAGACTATCAAGGAATTACTTTTATTGTATTTTCATTAGAGGCTACAAGGCCTAATATTGAGACTCCATTTTATGGGAGTATTGGACATTGTAAGGGCTATAAAGCTAATATAATGAACTAAAACAATGACAACAAGAACATAAGCAACTAACATGCAAATGTAAAGGGAAATAAATAGGAAGTTTGGTTCAGTATCTCTTCTATAAGGGTTTTCACAGATAACAACTACAAGACTCTCTAACCTGAAGGTGCAACTTCAGTGGTGTTTTCGGGATACGATTAGAGAAATTGTCAGGGCCCTAAAAGTCAGGAGATGGAGATACTGCAATTTCCTATGTAAAAAACAACAATAATGCTCTGCACCATTATATATAAAGTTCAAAAGCAATGTTAAAGCATTAAATATCAACCTGGAACAAATAAAGCCAGTCATGATCTTTAAATAAATGTAATATGAGAAAATAAATCCATACTTTTGCCCTTTATTCATAATAATTAAATTGCACGCTAAGAAGCCTAGCGACATAGAGGGGAAGATACACTCTGAACTGATTAAGGGAAGACGTAAATAATTTTTTCAAGGTGAAGAGCAGAAACCAATCTGTGAAAGAGTGCCCCACTAAGTCACAGCTGAAATTGAAAGCAGCAGACAAAGCTAATAGTCCTCCAAAACAACATACTCAAGCAGAAACATCAGATGACGAGGTGGGACAACCTGGAGATATACCAAATAATGAGCTTCTGTCTCAAATCAAAACTTTCTTCCATGAGGAACTAAAAACAGCTTTATATGACCTTAAGCAAGACATCAAAGAGATTGGAGGAAGAACAACGGAGATTGAAAATAGGCTGGAAGATATCTCAGAAGACATCCCTCAGATTAAAACTACTCTAATGGATCATTCTATATACATCAAGAAGCTGGAGGATCAAGTAGAAGATTTGGAAAATAGATTGAGGCGCTCCAATCTCAGAATAAGGAATCTTCCAGAAGAGTACAAAAATTTGCAAGCAGATGTAACTGAGATTTTTCATCAACTTGTCCCAGATACAGAACCCTCCATGCTTTTGCTGGACAGGGTGCATAGAGCCTTAACCAAACCCTCTCAATCCAAGACAAGAGATGTAGTAGTCAAACTACATTATTTCCATGTTAAAGAACTAATACTTCAAGCTGCAAGACAAGCACGCACAATTACATATGAAGGGCATAATATCCAGATATTTACAGATCTATCACCAGTGACACTAAGAAGGCGAAGAGAATTGAAACCAGTAGTGACAGCCCTCATAAGAGAAAAATTGAGATATAGATGGAACTTTCCGTTCAAATTAATCTTCACATGTAAGAACTCCACCTATTCATGCACCACGGTTGAAGAGGGACGGTTGCTGCTTGCCAAGCTTGAGATTCCAATAGAGGAAGATGTTTCGCCGGACCACCCACAAACCACTAGGAGACTACCACAGAAAGAATGGACTGAGGTAAATAGGAATGGGAGACCTAAAAAACCCAAATCTAATGTCACAAGAGAAGATGGTGGAAGCAACAATAGCACAGAGGCATACCCAGTGCCGTGATTCTCTCAACAGAGACAGCTTCGAGGTTTGATAAAGAGAAAAAGAAAACCGAAGTGTGATCTATGGATCATACAATGATAATAATAATATTTAAGATGAAGGTACTGTTACCAGAACGATGAACAATGTTGAAAGGGGGTAATCTCATTGTTTGCCTGCTCTCTTCTACCCTAATTATTCATTCTTCTTTACCCCCAGCTTTTTCCCACTCATTCCCTTCTAACCTTCCCCTAATACTAATACTTGATATTCACTGATGCTAATACCAAGGATATGATTGGTTCTCTAAAATCTGCCTTATGTGATAAGATGAGATCATAGATCAATATATGTTAGTTCCAGAGTTGATTATATTGTTTATTTTTATTTAAAACAAGAAAAACGTTCAAATGTTATTCAGTTGTTCAAACACACTAAGTTTTATGTTAATGTTATGTTTTTATATATGTTTATATGCAGTCTCAAGTGTCATCAAAATAGAAGTTTGCAAGACAATTAATATAAAGGGTAATATTCGAGGTATTAAGAATGTTGCTTTCCTAAGATGTTCAGGTATAAAGGTAAGAGGTATAGATAGGCGACTTATAAAGAGGACCTATATAAGCAGTGCTCGCAGTAAGAAGTCATATTCATTAGATTAATTTCACACAATGTTAGGGGGCTTAACTCCAACACAAAAAGGAAAAAAGCTATTATAGATTACAAGGCCCAGAAAGCCCAAATAATAATGCTCCAAGAAACGCACTTCACCTCAGATGTAACACCTAAATATTGGGATAACAGCTTTCCATTGCAATAACAGAATTTATGCTTACCTGATAAATTACTTTCTCCAACGGTGTGTCCGGTCCACGGCATCATCCTTACTTGTGGGAATATCTCTACCCCAACAGGAAATGGCAAAGAGTCCCAGCAAAGCTGGCCATATAGTCCCTCCTAGGCTCCGCCCACCCCAGTCATTCGACCGACGGACAGGAGGAAAAATATAGGAGAAACCATATGGTACCGTGGTGACTGTAGTTAGAGAAAATAATTCATCAGACCTGATTAAAAAACCAGGGCGGGCCGTGGACCGGACACACCGTTGGAGAAAGTAATTTATCAGGTAAGCATAAATTCTGTTTTCTCCAACATTGGTGTGTCCGGTCCACGGCGTCATCCTTACTTGTGGGAACCAATACCAAAGCTTTAGGACACGGATGAAGGGAGGGAGCAAATCAGGTTACTTAAACGGAAGGCACCACCTTCTCCCAAAAATAGCCTCCGAAGAAACAAAAGTATCAAATTTGTAAAATTTGGCAAAAGTGTGCAGTGAAGACCAAGTCGCTGCCTTACATATCTGGTCAACAGAAGCCTCGTTCTTGAAGGCCCATGTGGAAGCCACAGCCCTAGTGGAGTGAGCTGTGATTCTTTCAGGAGGCTGCCGTCCGGCAGTCTCGTAAGCCAATCGGATGATGCTTTTAAGCCAAAAGGAAAGAGAGGTAGAAGTCGCTTTTTGACCTCTCCTTTTACCAGAATAGACGACAAACAGAGAAGATGTTTGTCTGAAATCTTTTGTAGCCTCTAAATAGAATTTTAGAGCACGGACTACGTCCAAATTGTGTAACAAACGTTCCTTCTTTGAAACTAGATTCGGACACAAAGAAGGTACAACTATCTCCTGGTTAATATTTTTGTTAGAAACAACCTTTGGAAGAAAACCAGGCTTAGTACGCAAAACCACCTTATCTGCATGGAACACCAGATAGGGCGGAGAACACTGCAGAGCAGATATCTCTGAAACTCTTCTAGCAGAAGAAATAGCAACCAAAAACAAAACTTTCCAAGATAATAACTTAATATCTATGGAATGTAGAGGTTCAAACGGAACCCCTTGAAGAACTGAAAGAACTAGATTTAGACTCCAGGGAGGAGTCAAAGGTCTGTAAACAGGCTTGATCCTAACCAGAGCCTGAACAAATGCTTGAACATCTGGCACAGCTGCCAGTCGTTTGTGTAGTAAGACAGATAAAGCAGAAATCTGTCCCTTTAGAGAACTCGCAGATAATCCTTTCTCCAAACCTTCTTGCAGAAAGGAAAGAATCTTAGGAATTTTTATCTTATTCCATGGAAATCCCTTGGATTCACACCAACAGATATATCTTTTCCATATTTTATGGTAAATCTTTCTAGTTAACGGTTTTCTGGCCTGAACCAGAGTATCTATCACAGAATCTGAAAACCCACGCTTTGATAGAATCAAGCGTTCAATCTCCAAACCGTCAGCTGGAGGGAGACCAGATTTGGATGTTCGAATGGACCCTGAACAAGAAGGTCCTGTCTCAAAGGTAGCTTCCATGGTGGAGCCGATGATATATTCACCAGGTCTGCATACCAAGTCCTGTGTGGCCACGCAGGAGCTATAAAAATCACTGAGGCCCTCTCCTGTATGATACTGGCTACCAGCCTGGGAATGAGAGGAAAACGGTGGAAACACATAAGCTAGGTTGAAGGTCCAAGGCGCTACTAATGCATCCACTAGAGTCGCCTTGGGATCCCTGGATCTGGACCCGTAGCAAGGAACCTTGAAGTTCTGACGAGACGCCATTAGATCCATGTCTGGAATGCCCCATAATTGGGTCAACTGGGCAAATATCTCCAGGTGGAGTTCCCACTCCCCCGGATGGAATGTCTGACGACTCAGATAATCCGCTTCCCAGTTTTCCACACCTGGGATGTGGATCGCAGATAGATGGCAGGAGTGATCCTCCGCCCATTGTATTATTTTGGTCACTTCTTTCATCGCCAGGGAACTCCTTGTTCCCCCCTGATGATTGATATACGCAACGGTCGTCATGTTGTCTGATTGGAATCTTATGAATCTGGCCTTTGCAAGCTGAGGCCAAGCCCTGAGAGCATTGAATATCGCTCTTAGTTCCAGAATGTTTATCGGGAGAAGAGACTCTTCCCGAGACCATAGTCCCTGAGCTTTCAGGGATTCCCAGACCGCGCCCCAGCCCACTAGACTGGCGTCAGTCGTGACAATGACCCACTCTGGTCTGCGGAAGCTCATTCCCTGGGATAGATGGTCCAGGGTCAGCCACCAACAGAGTGAATCTCTGGTCTTCTGATCTACTTGAATCACTGGAGACAAGTCTGTATAGTCCCCATTCCACTGTTTGAGCATGCACAGTTGTAATGGTCTTAGATGAATTCGTGCAAAAGGAACTATGTCCATTGCTGCAACCATCAACCCTACTACTTCCATGCACTGAGCTATGGAAGGACGTGGAACAGAGTGAAGAACTTGACAAGTGCTTAGAAGTTTTGACTTTCTGACATCTGTCAGAAAAATCCTCATTTCTAAGGAATCTATTATTGTTCCCAAGAAGGGAACTCTTGTTGACGGAGACAGAGAACTTTTTTCTATGTTCACCTTCCATCCGTGAGATCTGAGAAAGGCCAGAACGATGTCCGTATGAGCCTTTGCTTTTGAAAGGGACGACGCTTGTATTAGAATGTCATCCAAGTATGGTACTACTGCAATGCCCCTCGGTCTTAGAACCGCTAGAAGGGACCCGAGTACCTTTGTGAAAATCCTTGGAGCAGTGGCTAACCCGAATGGGAGGGCCACAAACTGGTAATGTTTGTCCAGAAAGGCGAACCTTAGGAACTGATGATGTTCTTTGTGGATAGGAATATGTAGGTACGCATTCTTTAGATCCACAGTAGTCATAAATTGACCTTCCTGGATAGTGGGTAGAATCGTTCGAATGGTTTCCATCTTGAACGATGGTACCCTGAGAAATTTGTTTAGGATCTTCAAATCCAAAATTGGTCTGAAGGTTCCCTCTTTTTTGGGAACTACGAACATATTTGAATAAAATCCCATTCCTTGTTCCTTTATTGGAACTGGGTGTATCACTCCCATCTTTAACAGGTCTTCTACACAATGTAAGAACGCCTGTCTCTTTATTTGGTTTGAGGATAAGTGAGACATGTGGAACCTTCCCCTTGGGGGTAGTTCCCTGAATTCCAGAAGATAACCCTGAGAAACTATTTCTAGTGCCCAGGGATCCTGAACATCTCTTGCCCAAGCCTGAGCAAAGAGAGAGAGTCTGCCCCCTACTAGATCCGGTCCCGGATCGGGGGCTACTCCTTCATGCTGTTTTGTTAGCAGCAGCAGGCTTCTTGGCCTGCTTACCCTTGTTCCAGCCTTGCATAGGTTTCCAGGCTGGTTTGGGCTGTGAGGCATTACCCTCTTATTTAGAGGATGCAGAATTAGAGGCCGGTCCGTTCCTGAAATTGCGAAAGGAATGAAAATTAGACTTATTCTTGGCCTTGAAAGGCCTATCTTGTGGAAGGGCGTGGCCCTTTCCCCCAGTGATGTCTGAGATAATCTCTTTCAATTCTGGTCCAAAGAGAGTTTTACCTTTGAAAGGGATGTTAAGCAATTTTGTCTTGGATGATACATCCGCTGACCAAGACTTTAGCCAAAGCGCTCTGCGCGCCACAATTGCAAACCCTGAATTTTTCGCCGCTAATCTAGCTAATTGCAAAGCGGCATCTAAAATAAAAGAGTTAGCCGACTTAAGTGCGTGAACTCTGTCCATAACCTCCTCATATGGAGTCTCTCTACTGAGCGACTTTTCTAGTTCCTCGAACCAGAACCACGCTGCTGTAGTGACAGGAACAATGCACGAAATGGGTTGTAGAAAGTAACCTTGCTGTACAAAAATCTTTTTAAGCAAACCTTCCAATTTTTTATCCATAGGATCTTTGAAAGCACAACTATCCTCGATAGGAATAGTAGTGCACTTGTTTAGAGTAGAAACTGCCCCCTCGACCTTAGGGACTGTCTGCCATAAGTCCTTTCTGGGGTCGACCATAGGAAAGAATTTCTTAAATATAGGGGGGGGGGGGGGAAACAAAAGGTATGCCGGGCTTCTCCCACTCCTTATTCACTATGCACGCCACCCGCTTGGGTATAGGAAAAGCGTCGGGGTGCACCGGAACCTCTAGAAACTTGTCCATCTTGCATAATTTCTCTGGAATGACCAAGTTGTCACAATCATCCAGAGTAGATAACACCTCCTTAAGCAGTGCGCAGAGATGTTCTAATTTAAATTTAAATGTCACAACATCAGGTTCAGCTTGTTGAGAAATTTTTCCTGAATCTGAAATTTCCCCATCTGACAAAACTTCCCTCATGGCCACTTCAGATTGGTGTGAGGGTATGACAGAACAATTATCATCAGCGCCCTCCTGCTCTTCAGTGTTTAAAACAGAGCAATCGCGCTTTCTCTGATATGCAGGCATTTTGGATAAAATATTTGCTATGGAGTTATCCATTACAGCCGTCAATTGTTGCATGGTAATAAGCATTGGCGCGCTAGAAGTACTAGGGGCCTCCTGCGTGGGCAAAACTGGTGTAGACACAGTAGGAGATGATGTAGTATGTCTACTCCCCTCATCTGAGGAATCATCTTGGGCAATTTCATTATCTGTGGCAGTACTGTCCTTACTTTGTTTGGACGCTATGGCACAATTATCACACAATTTTGAATGGGGAGACACATTGGCTTTCATACATATAGAACATAGCTTATCCGAAGGCACAGACATGTTAAACAGGCTTAAACTTGTCAATAAAGCACAAAAACCGTTTTAAAACAAAACCGTTATTGTCTCTTTAAATTTTAAACAGAGCACACTTTATTACTAAATATGTGAAAAAGTATGAAGGAATTGTTCAAAATTTACCAAAATTTCACCACAGTGTCTTAAAGCATTAAAAGTATTGCATACCAATTTTCAGAGCTTTAACCCTTAAAATAACGGAACCGGAGCCATTTACAAATTTAACCCCTATACAGTCCCAGCTACAGCCTTTGCTGTGACCTAACCAAGCCCAGAGGGGAATACGATACCAAATGACGCCTTCTAGAAACTTTTCCAACTACTTTCAGGTCCTCACACATGCATCTGCATGTCTTGCTCTCAAAAACAACTGCGCAGTAATGGCGCGAAAATGAGGCTCAGCCTACAACTGGAAAGGCCCTCCCTGACTGGAAAAGGTGTCTAACATAGTGCCTGACGTTAAAAAACGTTCCCCAAGTTTATAAGTGTGAATTATCAGCATAAACATGTATAAAATGTCCAAATAAAGCAATCGATTTAGCCCATAAAAGTGTCTACCAGTTTTATAGCCCATATTAAGCCCTTTATTCTGTTTGAGACTAAGAAAATGGCTTACCGGTCCCCATGAGGGGAAATGACAGCCTTCCAGCATTACACAGTCTTGTTAGAAATATGGCTAGTCATACCTTAAGCAGAAAAGTCTGCTGTTTCCCCCAACTGAAGTTACTTCATCTCAACAGTCCTATGTGGAAACAGCAATCGATTTTAGTTACTGTCTGCTAAAATCATCTTCCTCTCACAAACAGAAATCTTCATCTTTTTCTGTTTCAGAGTAAATAGTACATACCAGCACTATTTTAAAATAACAAACTCTTGATAGTAGAATAAAAAAAAACTACATTTAAACACCACATACTCTTAACCATCTCCGTGGAGATGTTGCCTGTGCAACGGCAAAGAGAATGACTGGGGTGGGCGGAGCCTAGGAGGGACTATATGGCCAGCTTTGCTGGGACTCTTTGCCATTTCCTGTTGGGGAAGAGATATTCCCACAAGTAAGGATGACGCCGTGGACCGGACACACCAATGTTGGAGAAATCATGCATTCACTGACAAGAAAAAATGCGGAGTCTCCATCCTCATACATACCTCTCTGAACTTTAAGGAGGAAGAGATAGTTAAAGATAAGGGAGGGAGATTTCTAATAGTCAAGGGGACAATCCATAACGTCCCAGTGGTATTAATGAATGTATATGCACCCAATGAGAATCAGGGCCCCTTCATTACTAAAATAGCCAGACTACTCCTGTCATGGAAGAGAAGTAAAATCATAATAGGAGGAGATTTTAATTTAACGTTAAATGACGATCTAGATAGAACTTCACAAACACCCCATAAAAAAAGGAGAACAACACCAGCCCAACAGCTTCTAGCTGATTTATTACTAGACTTCAATCTAATAGACAGTTGGAGGGCACTTAACAAAGGAACTAAAGATTTCACTTATTACTCCACAGTGCATGGCACCCATTCAAGAATAGACTTGATCCTAATCAGTCAGGTCCTATTGTCACTGGTAAAGCTAGCGTTTATTCATAACTGTTCATGGTCTGATCACGATATGATGATAATTGATCTAGAGGGAATGATCAACCCCAATAGAGTTAGATCCTGGTCACTCCACCCTAGCCTACTTCAGAATACCATTGTTCTTCAGAAAGTACAGCAGCACATTAAAGATTTTGCAGATATTAATGCAGGATCAACGTCCAATCCAAATTTTGTATGGAGTGCACTTAAGGCCTCTGTGAGAGGCCTGCTAATTGCCGAATCTAACAAAATAAAGAAGAATTATAATGCCAAACTAGATAGCTTGAGGGTAGAAATTGCTGCACTCAGAGAACAAATAAAAAAAAGGCCCCAAAAAAAGGTCTTAAAATTACTTAAAATTGAAAACGAAGAAATAAACCAACTATTAGATAGAGAAGTGATCCAGTCGATAAAAGCGGTAGACACCAGATATTATATTTACGCAAACAAACCAGATAGGATGCTGGCAAATAAACTAAAAGACCTGACAAGGGCGACTACAATCCCACAAATACAAACTACCTCGGGACAAGTCACAAATGATCCCCAACAAATAGCCAATGAGTTTGCCAACTTTTATAACAATCTTTATAAATTTACCTAGTAGTAATACAAATAATAACAAGAGAGAAGAATTGATTAGATTCCTAGAAGATAGCAAATTAAAAACCATCACAGAAGAACTAGAGAATTTGAACTCCCCCATAACAATACAAGAGATTATGCTGGCTATCAAAGAACTTAAAAGAAACAAAGCACCAGGCCCTGATGGGTTTCCAGGCTCATTTTATAAAGACCTGCAGTTATCACTGGCTCCCCAATTGAGGATACTGTTTAATAACATCTTGCAAGTAGTAGATATTCCCCCAGATTTGTTGACTGCAAGGGTGACGGTCATTCCAAAACCTGGCAAGAGCAAACAATACTGCCAAAATTACCGGCCAATTTCCTTAATCAACCAGGACCTAAAATTATTCACAAAAATTTTGGCTAACCGATTGACCCTACCCGTTAGAAATTTGATAGACAATGACCAAGTGGGTTTCATCTCGCAAAGAGAGGCACCAGATAACACTAGGAAAGCGATTGACCTGATTAATTATGCAACAGTTGGGAAGATGCCTTCTCTGTTTCTAGCATTGGACACAGAGAAGGCATTTGATAGAGTTAACTGGGAATACATGTTTGCAGTGCTTAGCAAAATGGGATTTAAAGGTCCCTTCACTACTGCCTTAAAAAAAGATACATTCAAGCCCAGATGCATACATAAGACTCTCAGGGTATCAATCAGACAGAATAAAAATCCGTAATGGCACAAGACAAGGTTGCCCCCTGTCACCCCTACTTTTTGCTCTATGTATTGAGCCATTGGCGGTTAGGATAAGGGATAATCCAAATATTGCAGGTATACGGGTGGGGGATAAGGAATATAAAATTTCATTATTTGCTGATGACGTCATCCTTGCAGTCACAAAACCTTTACTTTCGCTCCCGATGGTATATTCCAAAATAAATAAATTTGGACAGTTGTCTAGATATAAAATTAATGAAGGCAAGTGTGAGGCCCTTAGCACATATCTCCCAAAGCCAACAAAGAAATTATTAGAAATTAACTTTACATTTAAATGGGCCAAATCATCTCTCAAATATCTAGGAATCAACCTCACAAAAGATGTGCACTTACTTTATAGGGAAAATTATGTCCCCATGTTCACACACATTAGAGAGCTATTAGTGAAATGGACTAAATTTAACATCTCCCTGTATGGAAGAGTAATATCTGTCAAAATGACAATATTGCCCAAACTCCTATACCTATTCAGAACACTCCCAATTTCAATACCGTTGTCAGAATTATATGTAATGCAGAAGGCAATTTTAAAATTCATTTGGGGAGGGAAAAGGGCTAGAATAAACAAACACAATATGATGAGACATAGGGGAGAGGGAGGCATCGGATTACCTAACCTAATATCATATTATTATGCAGCTAGATTGGCCCAGACCACACAATGGTTTAAATTAGGACTTACACCACAATGGGTCCAACTAGAAAAAGACATGCTTAATGTAAGAAGATTGGATAATATTCTTTGGGCAACACAACAAAACAGACCCGGTCACATCAAACAGTTCATTGCGATCACACACACTGCTTTTATTTGGGACACAGCGACTAGGAAGTATCATTTACTCAGCGAGAGGTCCAGACTGACCCCGCTCTCCCCTCTTGAATCTTTAGTTGACATACATACTCAAAGGAAATGGGAGAATAAAGGCCTCTACCGAATAGCAGATGTTTATGTTAATAGCGACCTACTATCCTTCTCTCAATATGCAGAGCTAGGCACACCCGGGCAAAATGAGTGGTTCCACTACTTACAACTTAAATCCAGAGTTTGAGAGATAATGGGATTAGATAAGCCTCCAAACAATACTATATTAGAATCACTATGTTTATCGAAGGAGGTTAGGAGGGGACTGATAGCATTGCTCTATCCGGCTATTAATGGTGGCTCAAATAGGGACAAGAGTGTAATAATGACTAAATGGGAACAGGATTTGGGCAGGACATGGACAATAGATAATTGGGTATCAAACATTAATAGAGGTCTATCATTTTCTCCAAATGCCATGTTGAAGGAAAACTATATTAAAGTACTCTATAAATGGTACATATATCCCACAAGATTTGCCAATACACAGGACAGCAGGCCCCACTTGTGCTACAGGGGTTGTGGGGAGGAAGGGACATACTTACACATGTGGTGGCATTGTGGAAAGGTTACAGAGATTTGGAATCAGACTTCAAGGTATCTAAGCCTAATTCTAGAAACTAATATCACACTTACACCTGAACAGGCTTTGCTTCATTTTCCTCCAGATAATAAAGTGAAAAGACATCACAAGCTAATAGCCTTGATCTGCACGGTTGTGAGAGTAAGCATAGCTAGATTTTGGAAGGTGGATCCACCCTCATTTGAATATATTAAAAGGAGAATAGATTATCACTTTACAATGAGTAGCGCCTCGGCAGAGCTTCTTAATACCAGGGATAAGTTTATACAACAGTGGGAACCATATATTATGTATACTGAAAAAGAAAATAGAGCTAGAATCCTAGCAAACCAACAAGATCAGTAGGAAACAATCCGGTTAGAGTGCCTCAATGAGTGAGATAATTGAGTCTTCAGGAGCAAGATGAACGGGTAGAGATGAGTGTTGTGGGCTGATTTTCCCTCCCCCTAAGGGTATAGGAGTGAATAGCAGAGGAGATCTGCAAGTATATGAACCATTCTAAGGGTATTGGTTTATTTTTTCTTGTAGTTGTATGAATGTGAGTATAGAGCCCCGATGTAAGAAATCTGCCACCCTGTACAGGCCTTTGTTCTCCCATTTATCTATATGAATGTGGCAGTCTCCTGGGATTATATATTTTAACGGCCTTTCAAGGGTGTATTCTGACACCAATTTGTGTAAGTATATTGATTTATTCCACTGTTGGTGAGAAATCAAAAGTGCCCGCGGTAAATACCCATATATTTTAAATGTATGTTCCATGTGTCTTATTAATACTAGAAAATAAAATACACTGTAAAAATATATATGAATCTATTTTAAACTGCAGCAATTAGGGCTGCAACTAACGATTATTTTCATAATCGATTAATCGGCCGATTAATTTTTCGATTAATCGACTAATCGGATAAAAAGAGAATCAATAATAGTTTTCTATGTTTTAAATAAAATCCACATAATGAGTGTTACAAATATAAACTTCAGACTAAAACTTTACATTAACACAACTGTTTCTTAATTTTTTAAGCAGCAGGGCACAGTTTTATAATTAAACAAAACCACAAACTGTTTGAAAAGAGGTAGAACTAGAAAGAGTTAGACTATCACTGTTAATAACATTCTGTTGTTCACTCTTTCAGAAACTTTGCATTGAAATGCAAAAATCTCAACATGTCCACATGCTTCTGGCTAAGGCTGGTTCTCTGTTTGCAGCTATATTTCCTGCAGCAGAAAAAAGGCTGTTGAGGTGTATAAGTAGGGTTTGCCAATTTCACCAAAGTGGGATATTTATCTTTGTTAGCTCTTCACCAATGCTAAGTGTTTTCTACCTTGGCAAAGGGCCGCTCAATAAAATAACCCTTGACTTCATTCTAACATAAAAATATCTTGAATATCTATATGCAATGGTAAATAACCAGCTATAAGGTTAGGGGAAATATCTAGTCCGCTCTAAAAATAATGAATATATACTTATAAAGGTTGAATCTGGTACATATTATAACAATTTATTAAAAATATAAAAAAACAATAAAAAACAAAATCAGAAGCGCTAAGGACTGTATATCAATAACAGGACAAAACCTTACACATTTATTTATACAGTACATATAATCAGCAATAGCAAGCAATACGCTAATAATTGTGCAAACAGATAATAGTGCACATCAATTTAAATAACTCCCATCAATCTAGGGGCAAGGTGTAAACAACAAGCTCAGCACTATATCATGCAAAGCATAGGTCCAAATCACCTGATTTAATATAAACAATCCAAATGATAACTCCTATTATATCTGGGTTGTACATAAGCAAGGGGGAGTTGTAAACTTATGCTGTCCTGAAAAAGTAAAAAGTATACGTCTGTAAACATCCTTTAGGCTAAGGACATAACCATAAAACACAATACCATGTGCAGGAGTTCATTGGAGTGAAGCAGCTGGTGTTGTGCACAGACCAACTAATTGCAAACCAACTAATCGATTAATCGATGAGATTCGTTGACAACTATTTTCATAATCGATTATTATCGATTATGACGATTAGTTGTTGCAGCTCTAGCAGCAATATTTGATGGCGAGACTGCATTTCTGGTTGTCTGCTGCCCCCTAGGGGATTAAAACTGGTATGACAGCCAAAATAATTGACTGTTTAAAACATATGCAAATCCAAATAACCAATCAATGCTCAGCTCCATTAAGGGTGGATCAGGGACAAGCATCGAAGGGCTTATCATTCTAATTTCACCAATTATTAGAATAAAAAGGGGTGGGATATATCAGGTGATATAACCCCATGCAAGAGAGAAAAAAGGACCAGTTCTCTGCTGCTGAATTTTTACTGATACCTTTGCTGCCATTTTGGGACACAGTCACTATATGCAAATCTGGACCTAATTTTCAGCCATCTTGCAAAAATTACCTCTTAATTTAGGAGGTGAAATTGGACTTATCGTATGACAAGGACTATAATTTGATATTTAAAGCAAATACATTCAATGTTGTTTCAGTTTAATTGAAGCTGGTAAATTTAAAGAGCACAATTTGTATTTTAAGCTCATGTTCATAGTCCTGTGTAGTTTAACTAGTCATATTTAGTGCTAAGTAATTCATATTTGCAACTGTATATATATTTTAGAATTTAATTGTAGTTAAAATAAGATTTATTTCAGCTCAGATAACTTGGCATAGAAATTGGCTGTTAAAGTATCTTGTTATATTGTTTAACTTGGCACTGTGAAAGTTAGCGATCCATACTCTGGTATTTCATTGTGGTATTTTAATGCAACTCATTGTGAATAAGGTATATTGTAAAGGTACATCTTTTATGATCTTTGTATAGAATATTATAACAGCATAAGTGTGTATCATTTGATTCATAATCTGGTTTCTATAAATATAATTCAATGTGTTTATAACTAACTTATCCTAAAGAATTTAGGAATAAATATTGATTGTAATGGTTTCGTATATGCATTTTAATTGGGTGTTATTTTAAAGAATAATTATTAAACAAATTGTATTATAACCCGGCCATATACTGACAATAGATACTATTTTGTATAATAAATAATGCAATTAGTAACAGTTCTATTTATATATATATATATAAAATTATCAAACAAATTAAATATAAAACACAAAAATATGGGTGTACTAAAATGCAAGATGTGTAGGAGGGTAGATAGAGATTAGAGGAATTCTGTGTTTACAAGAGAAGAACCAATGTTAGATAATTGAATGCAGCAAAATAGAGCTCTAAGCCCATATCAATAACTTGATTGATTCTGGATGATATAAGAGTAAATAAAACTTCAGGTTCAGAGAGAATACATCCAAGGCATCTAAGAGAATTAAGCTCCGTAACAACCAACCTTATTCTTAATTTTTTAAGACTTAAATATCATATGCCATGTTACCAAATGACAAAGACTGATTCACTGCCATTGCTTAAATGGGGATCCAGAGCATATTTGGGAAGCTGTAGAGAAGAAAGTCTGATTTAAAGGGACATTATACACCCAAAAAATATGGGCTATTTAAATGAAGCATACAAAGAAGATAAAGTTCGTCATTGACATATTATTAATTTTGCTGCTAAAGGTCCTAAAAATTATGTTAAAGTTTGAAGTGATTTGTTTACATAAGAATACGACCGTAATATGACTAGGCTACAGAGCAAGCATTTGTCCCACACTCCCTAGCTAGTACAAGTCCTGCAGGGACAGCAGTGAGCACTATGAGTGATTCATAGGGATAATAAAAGGCTTGCGCTTGCAGACCCGGCTCCAGGGAATAATATCAGATATCGGATCCCAGAATAACACATTCAGCGGTCCTGCAGGGCTTCTACATTACTAGGTGTGCTGACCTACGGATCCTAGCCTGGCTGTGCTGACCTAGGGTTCACCGATCACATTTGCACAAGTTTTATTAGAGGAGGGGTGGGGTGAGCCCTTATAGAATAATTACAAATACATTTTGCTGCCGATATCCTGCAAGGGTGTGGTCTATCGATAATAGATGCACAGGGAATATGTTGTGATCTGTATTGAGAGTCATCTCTCGGATTATCCGATTATCGGAACGGGATGCGCTTATTGCGCTGCCACGGAAGTTTCTCATAGAGTCTGATGACACACCGCAACCTTCAGATTATATATCATACGGAGTAGGGCAGTTTACCACCCCCATATACTAAGTGATATTTATAGATGGCTACGATCGTTAGGATGGCTCTCAATAAAGATCACAACATATTCCCAGCGCATCTATTACCGATAGAGTGCACACTTGCAGAATATCAGCAGCAAAATGTTGTATTTGTAATTATTCTATAAGGACTCCCCCCCCATATAGAATAATTACAAATACAACATTTTGCTGCTGATATCCTGCAAGTGTGCGGTCTTTCGGTAATAGAGCAATCAGAATAGCAAAGCTCGCTCCCGTTTGATGTGTGCCACTACACGAGGTAGAAGTGTTGAATGGTGGAAAAATATAAGCTAGGCTGAACCCCCAAGGCACTGCTAAAGCATCTATTAGCTCTGCCTGGGGATCCCTGGACCTCAACCCGTATCGGGGTAGCTTGCAATTGAGTCTGGACGCCATAAGATCTATCTCTGGCATTTCACACCTGAGACAAATCTCTGCAAACACTTTGGAGTGAAGAGACCATTCCCCTGGATGGAAGGATTGCCTGCTGAGAAAGTCTGCTTCCCAGTTGTCCACACCTGGAATGTGAATCGCTGATAGCAAGCAGCTGTTGGACCTTGCCCACTCCAAGATCTGAGATACCTCCCTCATGGCTAGGGAGCTCCTCGTACCCCCCTGATAGCCACCAAGGTAATGTTGTCGGTCTGGAATCTGATGAAGCTGAACGACCCCAGATTGCTCGGAGTTCCAGAATATTTATTGGAAGGAGAGACTCCTTCCGGGTCCATTTTCCTTGTGCCATCCTGGCACCCCAAACAGCTCCCCATCCTGCCAGACTCGCGTCCGTGGTCACAATCTCCCAGGACGGTCTCAAGAAGGATGTCCCCATGGACAGTTGCTCCGGACGGATCCACCAAGAGAGGGAAATCCAAGTCCGAGCATCCATGGATATCTGCTGTGATAGATCTGAATGATCGCCGTTCCACTGTCTCAACATGCACAATTGAAGAGATTTGAGGTGGAACCTGGCGAATGGAATGCCGTCTATATTGGAAACCATAAGTCCGATCACCTCCATACACTGAGCCACGAGGGGCTTGAGGAGGACTGAAGGGCAAGACAAGAGGACGCAATCTTTCTGCATCGATGGTCTGTGAGAAATATTTTCATGGACATAGAGTCTATTATCATGCCCAGGAAGTCCACCCTGTTGCTGGGAACCAGGGAACTCTTTCCTGAGTTGATCTTCCAATCGTGAGAATGGAGTAAAAGAAGAGGAGCCCTCGAATGATCCTCTGCGAGCCTGAGCGACGGCGCCTGGACTAGGATGTCGCCAGATTGGGTGCCACAGCAATGTCTCTGGATCTGGCCACTGCAAGTAGCGCCCCCAGAACCTTCGTCGCCAGACCAAAGGGAAGGGACACAAACTGGAAGTGTTGGTCCAGAAACACAAATCTTAGGAACTTGAAATGGTCCCTGTGAATTGGCACATGAAGGTAAGCGTCCTTCAAGTCTATAGTTGTCATGAACTGTCTCTCTTGAACTAGGGGCAGAATTGTTCTGATTGTTTCCATTTTGAACGATGGAACACTCAGAAACTTGTTAAAACACTTTAGGTCCAGAATCGGGTGGAACATGCCCTCTTTATTTGGAACCACAAAACGATTTGAATAGTACCCTAGACCCCTTTCTGCTAGCGGTACTGGTACGATAACAGAGAGAGAGTAGAGATCCCTCACACACTCTAGAAAGGCCTCTCTTTTCTGGTCTTGAAGACAGGTTTGACAGGAGGAATCTGCCCCTGGGCGGATGGGATCTGAACCCTATCCTGTAACCCTGGGTGACAACCTCTAGAACCCAAGGGTCCTGAACGTCCTGCAACCAGGCTTCTGAGGAGAGAGATAATCTGCCCCCTACTAGGTCCGGAGACCGGTCAGGGGCCGCCCCTTCATGCCGATTTTGTCTCGGTAGGCTTCTTGCTCTGCTTAGACTTGTTCCAAGAATAAGCCGGCTTCCAAGTTCCCTTGGACTGGTCCGCTTTGGCGGTGGGCTGGTGGCGCTGGGCCTTGACCGCATAAAAGGAATGAAAAGTAGATCCTTTAGGCTTAGCCTTCTTATCCTGTGGTAGGAAAGCTCCCTTGCCTCCCGTAACCATGGATATGATCGAATCCAATCCTGGACCGAACAGAATCTTTCCTTGAAAAGGCAGGGACAACAGCCTCAACTTAGAGGTCATCTCCGCAGTCCAAGACTTTAGTCACAGAGCCTTGCGAGCTAAAATGAAAAAACCTGACACCTTAGCGTTCAGGCGAATAATTTGCATATTAGCATCACAGATGAAAGAATTGGCGCCCTTCAGTGCCTTAATCTTATCCTGTATCTCGTCGATGGAAGTCTCCCCCTCGACCATTTCACACAGAATCACACCAATATGTTGCAGCTCCGGAAATGTTGGCTACGGCTGCTGCCGGCTGAAAAACAAACCCTGTGTGTTGAAACATCTGCCTTAACATGTTTTCCAACTTTTTATCCATGGGATCTTTACACAACCAACTATCCTCAAGGGGAATAGTGCTCCGCTTCGCTAGCGTGGAGATAGCACCATCCACCTTAGGGACAGTACCCCACAACTCAAGCTGAGAGTCCGGAACAGGGAGCAGTTTCTTAAAGGAAGAAGGGGAAAAAGGAAGAACCTAATCGCTCCCATTCATTCTTAATAATATTAGCCATCTTAACAGGAACCGGGAAGGCCTGAGGCACCACCCTGTCCTCATATACATTATCAAGCTTAGGAATCGAAGGGTTCCTCCGGAAGCTTCGGTTCCGGAACCTCTATAGTAGCAAGCATTTGCTTCAGCAAAAAGCGCAAATTCTCCATCCTAAACCTAAAGTCAGGCTCCTCCGCAGCCGGAAGTTTAGATGACATGGACTCCGACCCAGAAGGGGCCTCCTCTTAAGAGTCGGAGTGGTCCTTGTCATCGTATAACGCCTCTGATATTTCCATAGCCATAGACAACCCCTGGGCCGGGCCGCCATGATACGCCTTACGCTTTCGCTTAGCAGAACGTGGTAAAGCATGGATCATTTTCGATACCAGCGTTTGCAGTTGATCTGCAAAATCTGACGGCCAACGAATCTCTCCTGCAAGAGTAATGGTTGGACCCTGGGGCACTGCATGTGCAATTGGAGATGAATGCAGGGAACTCACCTCACAGGACAGTGAACCCTCAGAGGTGGACGACTCAGCAGTACTAGACATCCGTTAACTTTTAGATGTCGTAACTTTATCAAGGCATGTGGAAAATAGTTGAGCAGGCTGTTCTACCAGAACCTTCTCACAATAAACACAGGAATGAGACCTTGTTAAAGAGGGAAAACCCTCTAACGCGTCAGAGTCCTCCATAGCTTGTGCTTTTATTACAGACTAGATTAACTTAGTAAATAGGCACCTTTATAACCTCCAATGGCCAGGGCACTCACCACCTTCTATGACCCGGATTACATTATGTAATAAAAAATGAAACAATCTTACCAGAATCTACGCCGTGGAACAGGAACATGGCCCTTAAAGTGTGACAGGTTAGTATCCTCGTTCCTGACATGGATCTGAGTGCAGAAAGCAGGCAGCGAAACTCTTCAATGCTGATTGCTTGTGGAGCTGTTAATATGAGTCGAGATGGCTTCTCAGAAAGACTCTCACTGCATCTCCGGACTCTAACTTTCGCCCAGGCTCTCACTGAGAGGCTGACAGGACTACATAAAATTCAAGTCCCAATGCGAAGAGTTAAACACTACATAAGAGACTACTCCGATCTTCGGCACTTCTCTGCCATCCTCCTGTGACGAAAGGCAAAGAATAAATGGGGGGTGAGGGAAGTGGGGGAGGTATTTAAGCCTTTGGCTGGGGTGTCTGTCTCCACCTGGTGGCCAGGTTCTTAATTCCCAACAGTAATGAATGAAGCCGTGGACTCTCCTCCTCTTTAGATGGAAATATAGGTTTTCCAAACCCGAAAATAAAATCTCCTAGAAACAGGCTTATGAGCCTGTATCATAGTGCTAATAACTGAGTCAGAGAAACATCTATGACTAAACACTCAGGCGTTCAATTTCCAAACCTTCAAATTTAAAAATGTGAGATCCTATGGAAAAAACAGCCCCTGAAACAGAAGGTCTGGCAAGGCTGGCAACTGAACATCCTCACAAGGTCCACATACCAAAACCGGAGACACCAAGCTGGAGCTATCAGAAACACATAAAAATTGTTCCATTATGATCTTGAAGATCACCCTTGGTAAAAAGAACCAGAAACAATTTAAGCAGGTTGGTAAAAACCAAAGAACTGCTAGACCAAACTAAAATTAACTTTGTCTCTAGTCTATCAGAGAAAGAATCATAGATACTAAAATTTATCTGGAAACCTAAAAAGGTGACCCTTGTCTAAGGAATCAAGAAACACTATTGTAAATTGATCCTACAACCATGTCTTGAGGAAACCACACTAGTTTTTTCAAGTGAGATTCTACTGAATGAAAAGATTAAAGCTAGTACCAAATATCATCAAAATAAGGAAACACCGCAATACTCTTCTCTCTGAATACAGATAGAAGGGCACCAAGAATCTTTGAAAAGAATCTCTGAGTTGCCACTAGCCCAAAATTACGAGCGACAAATTGGTAATGCTGAACTAGAAAAGAGAATCTCAGAAAACAATAGTGGTCTGAATGAATTGAAAATAAGAATTCTGTAAGTCTTTTGTGGACATGAAGTAACCTTGCTAAACAGAAAGGTAGAATAGTCCCTATAGTCACCATCTTAAAAGTTTGGGACTCTTACAAAACAATATAAAAATATCAGATCCAGAAACCTATTTGACACTCCTGAGATAACAATATTCTGAATCCACTGATTTGAACAGAAACTGTCCAAATATGTTGAAATAAATTTTATCTGCCCCCCCCCACCAGTAGAACTGGTTAAAAAGCTGCACCTTCATGCAGTCTTAGGTGAAATTAGTTCAATTATAAGGCTTGGAATAATTCAAATTCAGAAATAAAATCTAAAATCAAAGCCAGAGGCCTTAGGGGAATGAAAAAACAATTTGGAGTTTAAAAATTACCCTAAGATATTTTAACTTGGGGCAGAAAAAACTCCCTTTCCCTCAGTAATAGAGAAGATTATAAAATACAATAGAAAATCTCTAAAAAATTACTATCCTAAAATAATAAGATAGTCATCTAAATTTAAACACCATATCAGAGATTTAGGCTATAAAACTTTTCTAGTAAAAATGGCTAAAAACAAAGATTTAATATCAGTTAAAAAGACATAAAATATAGCATCATAAATGAAATGATTAGCATGTTGAAGTAAAAGAACAATGCTTAGACAAATCAAGATCTGATAAATAACTGTCCAACCAATAAAGTTGAAACAGCAGCAACATTAGCCATAAAAATGGCAGGTTAAAAACATGGCCAATATGGAAATATGCTTCTCTTAAGATAGGAAACAAACTTCCAATCTAAAAGATCCTTAAAAGAAGAAAAATCTTCCATAGGATAGAAGTACGTTCAGCACCTGTAGGGACTTTTACCTAAAAACACTAAATTAGAAATAGGTAAAGGACAAACGGCTAGATTATGAGTTTTGCGGTATGAGTGAAAAAGCAGCGTTATGGCTCTTTTTCACTACCGCTGCTATTACGAGTCTTGCAGGTTTAGGGGCACTGCACACTTTTTTTGCCGTTACGCAACGTAACTACCGTAGCTTTCAAAAAGTCCTTTTTCAAAGGGACTTCCTTTGTGCCGGTATTACGAGTCTGCCTGGGAGGCCAAAAAGTGAGCGGTACAGCCTATACCATCAAGATCCATACCGTAAACGGAAAGTCAGTAGTTAGGAGTTTTACGCTACAAAGCTGTAACATAAAACTCATAACTAAAGTGCTAAAAAACATAATTTATGCTTACCTGATAAATTCCTTTCTTCTGTAGTGTGATCAGTCCACGGGTCATCATTACTTCTGGGATATTACTCCTCCCCAACAGGAAGTGCAAGAGGATTCACCCAGCAGAGCTGCATATAGCTCCTCCCCTCTACGTCACTCCCAGTCATTCGACCAAGGACCAACGAGAAAGGAAAAGCCAAGGGTGAAGTGGTGACTGGAGTATAAATTAAAAAATATTTACCTGCCTAAAAAACAGGGCGGGCCGTGGACTGATCACACTACAGAAGAAAGGAATTTATCAGGTAAGCATAAATTATGTTTTCTTCTGTTAAGTGTGATCAGTCCACGGGTCATCATTACTTCTGGGATACCAATACCAAAGCAAAAGTACACGGATGACGGGAGGGATAGGCAGGCTCTTTATACAGAAGGAACCACTGCCTGAAGAACCTTTCTCCCAAAAATAGCCTCCGATGAAGCAAAAGTGTCAAATTTGTAAAATTTGGAAAAAGTATGAAGCGAAGACCAAGTTGCAGCCTTGCAAATCTGTTCAACAGAGGCCTCATTCTTGAAGGCCCAAGTGGAAGCCACAGCTCTAGTAGAATGAGCTGTAATTCTTTCAGGAGGCTGCTGTCCAGCAGTCTCATAAGCTAAACGAATTATGCTACGAAGCCAAAAAGAAAGAGAGGTAGCGGAAGCTTTTTGACCTCTCCTCTGCCCAGAGTAAATGACAAACAGAGAAGACGTTTGTCGAAATTCCTTAGTTGCCTGTAAGTAAAATTTTAGAGCATGGACTACATCCAGGTTGTGCAGTAGACGTTCCTTCTTTGAAGAAGGATTTGGGCATAAAGAAGGAACAACAATCTCTTGATTGATATTCCTGTTAGTAACTACCTTAGGTAAGAACCCAGGTTTAGTACGCAGGACTACCTTATCCGAATGAAAAATCAAATAAGGAGAATCACAATGTAAGGCTGATAATTCAGAGACTCTTCGAGCCGAGGAAATAGCCATTAAAAATAGAACTTTCCAAGATAACAACTTTATATCAATGGAATGAAGGGGTTCAAACGGAACGCCCTGTAAAACATTAAGAACAAGGTTTAAACTCCATGGTGGAGCAACAGTTTTAAACACAGGCTTAATCCTGGCCAAAGCCTGACAAAAAGCCTGGACGTCAGGAACTTCTGACAGACGTTTGTGTAACAGAATGGACAGAGCTGAGATCTGTCCCTTTAATGAACTAGCAGATAAACCCTTTTCTAAACCTTCTTGTAGAAAAGACAATATCCTAGGAATCCTAACCTTACTCCAAGAGTAACCTTTGGATTCACACCAATATAGGTATTTACGCCATATCTTATGGTAAATCTTTCTGGTAACAGGTTTCCTAGCCTGTATTAAGGTATCAATAACTGACTCAGAAAACCCACGTCTTGATAAAATCAAGCGTTCAATTTCCAAGCAGTCAGCTTCAGAGAAGTTAGATTTTGATGTTTGAAGGGACCCTGTATCAGAAGGTCCTGTTTCAGAGGTAGAGACCAAGGTGGACAGGATGACATGTCCACCAGGTCTGCATACCAAGTCCTGCGTGGCCACGCAGGTGCTATTAGAATCACTGATGCTCTCTCTTGTTTGATTCTGGCAATCAATCGAGGAAGCAACGGGAAGGGTGGAAACACGTAAGCCATCCTGAAGTCCCAAGGTGCTGTCAGAGCATCTATCAGGACTGCTCCTGGATCCCTGGATCTGGACCCGTAACGAGGAAGCTTGGCGTTCTGTCGAGACGCCATGAGATCTATCTCTGGTTTGCCCCAACGTCGAAGTATTTGGGCAAAGACCTCCGGATGAAGTTCCCACTCCCCCGGATGAAAAGTCTGACGACTTAAGAAATCCGCCTCCCAGTTCTCCACTCCCGGGATGTGGATTGCTGACAGGTGGCAAGAGTGAGACTCTGCCCAGCGAATTATCTTTGATACTTCCATCATAGCTAGGGAGCTTCTTGTCCCTCCCTGATGGTTGATGTAAGCTACAGTCGTGATGTTGTCCGACTGAAACCTGATGAACCCCTGAGTTGTCAACTGGGGCCAAGCCAGGAGGGCATTGAGAACTGCTCTCAATTCCAGAATGTTTATTGGCAGGAGACTCTCCTCCTGACTCCATTGTCCCTGAGCCTTCAGAGAATTCCAGACGGCACCCCAACCTAGAAGGCTGGCGTCTGTTGTTACAATTGTCCAGTCTGGTCTGCTGAATGGCATCCCCCTGGACAGATGTGGCCGAGAAAGCCACCATAGAAGAGAATTTCTGGTCTCTTGATCCAGATTCAGAGAAGGGGATAAGTCTGAGTAATCCCCATTCCACTGACTTAGCATGCACAGTTGCAGTGGTCTGAGGTGTAAGCGTGCAAAGGGTACTATGTCCATTGCCGCTACCATTAAGCCGATTACCTCCATGCATTGAGCCACTGACGGGTGTTGAATGGAATGAAGGGTGCGGCAAGCACTTTGAAGTCTTGTTAGCCTGTCCTCTGTCAGGTAAATCTTCATTTCTACAGAATCTATAAGAGTCCCCAGGAAGGGAACTCTTGTGAGTGGAACGAGTGAACTTTTCTTTTCGTTCACCTTCCATCCATGTGACCTTAGAAATGCCAGCACTAACTCTGTATGAGACTTGGCAGTTTGAAAGCTTGAAGCTTGTATCAGAATGTCGTCTAGGTATGGAGCTACCGAGATTCCCCGCGGTCTTAGTACCGCCAGAAGAGCACCCAGAACCTTTGTGAAGATTCTTGGAGCTGTAGCCAATCCGAATGGAAGAGCCACAAACTGGTAATGCCTGTCTAGGAAGGCAAACCTTAGGTACCGATAATGATCTTTGTGAATCGGTATGTGAAGGTAAGCATCTTTTAAATCTACAGTGGTCATGTACTGACCCTCTTGGATCATAGGTAAAATTGTCCGAATAGTCTCCATCTTGAACGAAGGAACTCTTAGGAATTTGTTTAGGATCTTTAAGTCCAGGATTGGTCTGAAAGTTCCCTCTTTTTTGGGAACCACAAACAGATTTGAGTAAAACCCCTGTCCCTGTTCCGATCGTGGAACTGGATGGATTACTCCCATTAACAAGAGCTCTTGTACGCAGCGTAGAAATGCCTCTTTCTTTGTCTGGATTGTTGACAATCTTGACAGATGAAATCTCTCTCTTGGAGGAGAGTATTTGAAGTCCAGAAGGTATCCCTGAGATATTATCTCTAGCGCCCAGGGATCCTGAACATCTCTTATCCAAGCCTGGGCGAAGAGAGAAAGTCTGCCCCCCACTAGATCCGATCCCGGATCGGGGGCCCTCAATTCATGCTGTTTTAGGGGCAGCAGCAGGTTTCCTAGTCTGCTTGCCCTTGTTCCAGGACTGGTTAGGTTTCCAGCCTTGTCTGTAGCGAGCAACAGCTCCTTCCTGTTTTGGTGCAGAGGAAGTTGATGCTGCTCCTGCTTTGAAATTACGAAAGGAACGAAAATTAGACTGTCTAGTCTTGGCTTTGGCTTTGTCCTGAGGCAGGGCATGGCCTTTACCTCCTGTAATGTCAGCGATAATCTCTTTCAACCCGGGCCCGAATAAGGTCTGCCCTTTGAAAGGTATATTAAGCAATTTAGACTTAGAAGTAACATCAGCTGACCAGGATTTTAGCCACAGCGCCCTGCGTGCCTGAATGGCGAATCCTGAATTCTTCGCCGTAAGTTTAGTAAGATGTACTACGGCCTCCGAAATGAATGAATTAGCTAGTTTAAGGACTCTAAGCCTGTCCGTAATGTCGTCCAGAGTAGCTGAACCAATGTTCTCTTCCAGAGACTCAATCCAGAATGCCGCTGCAGCCGTGATCGGCGCAATGCATGCAAGGGGTTGCAATATAAAACCTTGTTGAACAAACATTTTCTTAAGGTAACCCTCTAATTTTTTATCCATTGGATCTGAAAAAGCACAGCTATCCTCCACCGGGATAGTGGTACGCTTAGCTAAGGTAGAAACTGCTCCCTCCACCTTAGGGACCGTTTGCCATAAGTCCCTTGTGGTGGCGTCTATTGGAAACATTTTTCTAAATATCGGAGGGGGTGAGAACGGCACACCGGGTCTATCCCACTCCTTAGTAACAATTTCAGTAAGTCTCTTAGGTATAGGAAAAACCTCAGTACTCGTCGGTACCCGCAAAATATTTATCCAACCTACACATTTTCTCTGGTATTGCAACTGTGTTACAATCATTCAGAGCCGCTAACACCTCCCCTAGTAATACACAGAGGTTTTCCAGTTTAAATTTAAAATTTGAAATATCTGAATCCAGTCTGTTTGGATCAGAACCGTCACCCACAGAATGAAGTTCTCCGTCCTCATGTTCTGCCACCTGTGACGCAGTGTCTGACATGGCCCTAATATTATCAGCGCACTCTGTTCTCACCCCAGAGTGATCACGCTTACCTCTTAGTTCTGGTAATTTAGCCAAAACCTCAGTCATAACAGTAGCCATGTCCTGTAATGTGATTTGTAATGGCCGCCCAGATGTACTCGGCGCTACAATATCACGCACCTCCCTCTGAGCGGGAGATGTAGGTACTGACACGTGAGGCGAGTTAGTCGGCATAACTCTCCCCTCGTTGTTTGGTGAAATTTGTTCAATTTGTACAGATTGACTTTTATTTAAAGTAGCATCAATACAGTTAGTACATAAATTTCTATTGGGCTCCACTTTGGCATTGCAACAAATGACACAGGTATCATCCTCTGAATCAGACATGTTTAACACACTAGCAAATAAACTTGTAACTTGGAAATACAATTCAATTAGAAATATTAAAACGTACTGTGCCTTTAAGAAGCACAGAAGATCTATGACAGTTGAAAATTAATAAATTGAAACAGTTATAGCCTCAATCCTTGTAAATAACACAACTTTAGCAAAGGTTTAATCCCATTAGCAAAGATAACAAATTCTGAAAGCAGGAAACAAATTACAGAATAAACGTTTTTTATCTCAGTCAAACTATAATTCTCACAGCTCTGCTGAGAGAAATTACCTCCCTCAAAATAAGTTTTGAAGACCCCTGAGCTCTGTAGAGATGAACCGGATCATGCAGGGAATACAATGAGTTGCTGACTGAAATATTTGATGCGTAGTAAAAGCGCCAAAAAACGGCCCCTCCCCCTCACACACAGCAGTGAGGGAGAACAGAAACTGTCAGAAAACAGATTAAGCAACTGCCAAGTGGAAAAATAGTGCCCAAACATTTATTCACTCAGTACCTCAGTAAATGAAAACGATTTTACATTCCAGAAAAAACGTTAAACATAATCTCTAGTTATTAAACAGCTTTATGTATTTCTTACAGTGTAATTCTAGTGAAGTACCATTCCCCAGAATACTGAAGTGTAAAGTATACATACATGACATTATATCGGTATGGCAGGATTTTCTCATCAATTCCATTGTCAGAAAATAAAAACTGCTACATACCTCTATGCAGATTCATCTGCCCGCTGTCCCCTGATCTGAAGTTTACCTCTCCTCAGATGGCCGAGAAACAGCAATATGATCTTAACTACTCCGGCTAAAATCATAACAAAAACTCTGGTAGATTCTTCTTCAAACTCTGCCAGAGAGATAATAACACACTCCGGTGCTATTTTAAAATAACAAACTTTTGATTGAAGATATAAAACTAAGTATAATCACCATAGTCCTCTCACACATCCTATCTAGTCGTTGGGTGCAAGAGAATGACTGGGAGTGACGTAGAGGGGAGGAGCTATATGCAGCTCTGCTGGGTGAATCCTCTTGCACTTCCTGTTGGGGAGGAGTAATATCCCAGAAGTAATGATGACCCGTGGACTGATCACACTTAACAGAAGAAAGTACCTTAACACCCATAGACTACATATTAACCCCTAAACCGAGGCCCTCCCGCATAGCAAACACCAACATAAAATTATTAACCCCTAATCTCCCGCTCCGGACATTGCCGCTACTAGAATAAACATATTAACCCCTAAACCGCCGCACTCCCGCATCACAAACACTAGTTAAATATTATTTACCACTAATCTGCCGCCCCTAACATTGCCGCCACCTACCTACATTTATTAACCCCTAATCTGCCGCCGCCAACGTCGCCGCCACTATACTAAATTTATTAACCCCTAAACCTAAGTCTAACCCTAACCCCCACTAACTTTAATGTAATTAAAATAAATCTAAATAAAACCTACTATTAATAACTAAATAATTCCTATTTAAGACTAAATACTTACCTATAAAATAAACCCTAAGATAGCTACAATATAACGAATAGTTACATTGTAACTAGCTTAGGTTTTATTTTTGACAGCTAAGTTTGTATTTATTTTAACTAGGTAGAATAGTTACTAAATAGTTATTAACTATTTACTAACTACCTAGTTAAAATAAATACAAATTTACCTGTAAAAATAAAACCTAACCTGTCTTACACTAACACCTAACCTTACACTACAATTAAATAAATTACATAAATTAAATACAAATAACTAAATTACAAAAAAACAAACACTAAATTACACAAAATAAAAAAATAAATTATCAGATATTTAAACTAATTGCACCTAATCTAATAGCCCTATCAAAATAAAAAAGCCCCCCAAAATAAAAAAAACCCTAGCCTAAACTAAACTACCAATAGCCCATAAAAGGGCCTTTTGCGGGGCATTGCCCCAAAGAAATCAGCTCTTTTACCTGTAAAAAAAACCCCCAACAGTAAAACCCACCACCCACACAACCAACCCCCAAATAAAATCCTAACTAAAAAACCTAAGATCCCCATGGCCCTGAAAAGGGCATTTGGATGGGCATTGCCCTTAAAAGGGCATTTAGCTCTTTTTCCGCCCAAAACCCTAATCTAAAAATAAAACCCACCCAATAAACCCTTAAAAAAGCCTAACACTAACCCCCGAAGATCCACTTCGCTAAATGCCCTTTTAAGGGCAATGCCCATCCAAATGCCCTTTTCAGGGCAATGGGGAGCTTAGGTTTTTTTAGATAGGATTTTATTTGGGGGGTTGGTTAAGGGCTATTGGTAGTTTAGCTATTCTACCTAGTTAAAATAAATACAAACTTGCCTGTGAAATAAAAATAAAACCTAAGCTAGATACAATGTAACTATTAGTTATATTGTAGCTAGCTTAGGGTTTATTTTACAGGTAAGATTAGGGGTTAATATTTAACTAGTGTTTGCGATGCGGGAGTACGGAGGTTTAGGGGTTAGTATGTTTATTATAGTGGCGGCGATGTCCGGAGCGGCAGATTAGGGGTTAATAAGTATAATGTAGGTGTTGGCGATGTCGGGGCAGCAGATTAGGGTGTTTAGACTCAGGGTTTATGTTAGGGTGTTAGGTGTAAACATAAATTTTCTTGCCCCATAGGAATCAATGGGGCTGCGTTATGGAGCTTTACACTCCTTTATTGCAGGTGTTAGACTTTTTTTTAGCCGGCTCTCCCCATTGATGTCTATGGGGAAATAGTGCACGAGCACGTAAAACCAGGTTACCGCAGCGCTGGTATTGGAGTGCAGTATGGAGCTCAATTTTGCTCTACGCTCACTTCTTGCCTGCTAATGCCGGGTTTTTGCAAACCTGTAGTACCAGCGCTGTAGGTAAGTGAGCGGTGACAATAACTTGCAAGTTAGTACCTCACCGCTCATAACGAAAAACTCGTAATCTAGTCGAAGGCTTTTAAAACCTAAAAGAAGCACTAAGTTTAGATTCCTTACTAAACATATGATCGACAGCATCTGGAATAAGAAAAACTTCAAAAGTTACCTCAGAAGCTTAAAAAAACAGAATTCAAACATTTGCTATTCTTGTTATCAAGAGGACTAGATTCCTTAAAGGGACACTAAACCCAATTTTTTTTTCTTTCATGATTCAGATAAAGCATGATGACATTTTAAGCAACTTTCTAATTTACTCCTATTATCAAATTTTCTTCATTCTCTTGGTATATTTATTTGAAATGCAAGAATGTAAGTTTAGATGACGGCCCATTTTTGGTGAACAACCTGGGTTGTTCTTGCTGATAAATTCATCCACCAATAAAAAAGTGCTATCCAGAGTTCTAAACCAATAAAAAGCTTAGATGCCTTCTTTTTTCAAATAAAGATAGCAAGAGAATGAAGAAAAATGGATAATAGGAGTAAATTAGAAAGTTGCTTAAAATTGCATGCTCTATCTGAATCACGAAAGAAAAAAAACATAATTTATGCTTACCTGATAAATTTATTTCTCTTGTAGTGTATCCAGTCCACGGATCATCCATTACTTGTGGGATATTCTCCTTCCCAACAGGAAGTTGCAAGAGGATCACCCAAAGCAGAGCTGCTATATAGCTCCTCCCCTCACAGCAATATCCAGTCATTTGACCGAAACAAGACGAGAAAGAAGAAACCATAGGGTGCAGTGGTGACTGTAGTTTAATTAAAATTTAGACCTGCCTTAAAAGGACAGGGCGGGCCGTGGACTGGATACACTACAAGAGAAATAAATTTATCAGGTAAGCATAAATTATGTTTTCTCTTGTTAAGTGTATCCAGTCCACGGATCATCCATTACTTGTGGGATACCAATACCAAAGCTAAAGTACACGGATGATGGGAGGGACAAGGCAGGAACTTAAACGGAAGGAACCACTGCCTGTAGAACCTTTCTCCCAAAAACAGCCTCAGAAGAAGCAAAAGTGTCAAATTTTTAAAATTTTGAAAAGGTGTGAAGCGAAGACCAAGTCGCAGCCTTGCAAATCAGTTCAACAGAGGCCTCATTTTTAAAGGCCCAGGTGGAAGCCACAGCTCTAGTAGAATGAGCTGTAATCCTTTCAGGGGGCTGCTGTCCAGCAGTCTCATAGGCTAAGCGTATTATGCTCCGAAGCCAAAAGGAGAGAGAGGTTGTCGAAGCTTTTTGACCTCTCCTCTGTCCAGAGTAAACGACAAACAGGGCAGATGATTGACGAAAATCTTTAGTAGCCTGTAAGTAAAACTTCAAGGCACGGACTACGTCCAGATTATGCACAAGACGTTCCTTCTTTGAAGAAGGATTAGGACACAATGATGGAACAACAATCTCTTAATTGATATTCCTGTTAGAAACCACCTTAGGTAAAAACCCAGGTTTGGTACGCAGAACTACCTTGTCTGAATGAAAAAACATAATTTATGCTTACCTGATAAATTTATTTCTCTTGTAGTGTGTTCAGTCCACGGGTCATCCATTACTTATGGGATATATTCTCCTTCCCAACAGGAAGTTGCAAGAGGATCACCCAAGCAGAGCTGCTATATAGCTCCTCCCCTCACATGTCATATCCAGTCATTCGACCGAAACAAGACGAGAAAGGAGAAACTATAGGGTGCAGTGGTGACTGGAGTTTTAATTAAAATTTAGAACTGCCTCAAAAAGACAGGGCGGGCCGTGGACTGAACACACTACAAGAGAAATAAATTTATCAGGTAAGCATAAATTATGTTTTCTCTTGTTAAGTGTGTTCAGTCCACGGGTCATCCATTACTTATGGGATACCAATACCAAAGCTAAAGTACACGGATGATGGGAGGGACAAGGCAGGAACATTAAACAGAAGGAACCACTGCCTGTAGAACCTTTCTCCCAAAAACAGCCTCCGAAGAAGCAAAAGTGTCAAATTTGTAAAATTTTGAAAAGGTATGAAGTGAAGACCAAGTCGCAGCCTTGCAAATCTGTTCAACAGAGGCCTCATTCTTAAAGGCCCAGGTGGAAGCCACAGCTCTAGTGGAATGAGCTGTAATTCTTTCAGGGGGCTGCTGTCCAGCAGTCTCATAGGCTAAACGAATTATGCTACGAAGCCAAAAAGAGAGAGAGGTGGCCGAAGCCTTTTGACCTCTCCTCTGTCCAGAATAAATGACAAACAGAGAAGAAGTTTGTCGAAAATCTTTAGTTGCCTGTAAGTAGAACTTCAGGGCACGGACTACATCCAGATTATGTAAAAGACGTTCCTTCTTCGAAGAAGGATTAGGACATAATGATGGAACAACAATCTCTTGATTGATATTCCTGTTAGAAACTACCTTAGGTAAAAACCCAGGTTTAGTACGCAGAACTACCTTGTCTGAATGAAAAATCAGATAAGGAGAATCACAATGTAAGGCAGATAACTCAGAGACTCTTCGAGCCGAGGAAATAGCCATCAAAAACAGAACTTTCCAAGATAACAGCTTAATATCAATGGAATGAAGGGGTTCAAACGGAGCACCTTGAAGAACTTTAAGAACTAAGTTTAAACTCCACGGTGGAGCAACAGTCTTAAACACAGGCTTAATCCTAGCCAAAGCCTGACAAAAAGCCTGAACGTCTGGAACTTCTGCCAGACGTTTGTGTAAAAGAATAGACAGAGCAGAAATCTGTCCCTTTAACAAACTAGCAGATAAACCCGTTTCTAAACCCTCTTGTAGAAAAGACAATATCCTAGGAATCCTGACCTTACTCCATGAGTAACTCTTGGATTCACACCAGTATAAATATTTACGCCAAATCTTATGGTAAATCTTTCTGGTAACAGGTTTCCGAGCCTGTATTAATGTATCAATAACCGACTCCGAGAAACCACGCTTTGATAGAATCAAGCGTTCAATCTCCATGCAGTCAGCCTCGGAGAAATTAGGCTTGGATGTTTGAAAGGACCCTGAATTAGAAGGTCCTGCCTCAGAGGCAGAGACCATGGTGGACAGGACGACATGTCCACTATAATCAATTTAACAGTTAACGTTTTTATCACAGTCAAACACACTGTCACAGGTCTGCTGTGACTGATTACCTCCCTCAAATATAAATTTTGAAGACCCCTGAGCTCTCTGGAGACGTCCTGGATCAAGGAGGAAGAAAACAGGAAGACTATGATTGAATTTTAACTGCGCAACAAGGCGCTAACAAAAGCCCCTCCCACTCATATTACAACAGTGGGAAACCAGCTATAACGGTTTCTATGCAGAAATATACGTTAGCCATGTGGAAAAAAATCATGCCCCAAGAGATTTATCACCAAAGTACCTCACAAAACGATTAACATGCCAGCAAACGTTTTAAAAAACAACATTTCAGATGTTGTGTAAAGTTATCACTAAGCCTGCTACCAGTCGCTTCTACTGCAGTTAAGGCTCATACATTATTTCAGTATTAACAGTATTTTTTCAGTCAAATTCTAGTCCCTAGAAATTAACTCTACTGTGCCTACATTTACCAGCCTGATACCAGTCGCTACTACTGCATTTTAGGCTGTACTTACATCATATGGGTATCGGCAGTGTTTTCTTAGTCAATTCCATTCCTAGAAAATATTTTACTGCACATACCTCATTTGCAGGGGACCCCGCATGCTATTCCCTTTTCTGAAGTTACCCCACTCCTCAGAATGTGCGAGAACAGCCAGTGGATCTTAGTTACGTCTGCTAAAATCATAGAAAACGCAGGCAGATCCTTCTTCTAAATACTGCCTGAGAGAAAAAACAGCACACTCCGGTGCCATTTAAAATAACAAACTTTTGATTGAAGAATAAGTAAAAAAACTCCTAACTCCTCTCACGACCTCCTTCTTTGTTGAGAGTTGCAAGAGAATGACTGGATATGACATGTGAGGGGAGGAGCTATATAGCAGCTCTGCTTGGGTGATCCTCTTGCAACTTCCTGTTGGGAAGGAGAATATATCCCATAAGTAATGGATGACCCATGGACTGAACACACTTAACAAGAGAAATCAGATAAGGAGAATCACAATGTAAGGCAGATAACTCAGAGACTCTTCGAGCCGGGGAAATAGCTATCAAAAACAGAACTTTCCAAGATAAAAGTTTAATATCAATGGAATGAAGGGGTTCAAACGGAACTCCCTGAAGAACTTTAAGAACCAAGTTTAAGCTCCACGGGGGAGCAACAGTTTCAAACACAGGCTTAATCCTAACCAAAGCCTGACAAAATGCCTGAACGTCTGGAACTTCTGCCAGACGCTTGTGCAAAAGAATAGACAGAGCAGAGATCGGTCCTTTTAAAGAACTAGCTGATAAGCCTTTGTCCAAACCCTCTTGGAGAAAGGACAATATCCTAGGAATCCTAACCTTACTCCATGAGTAACTCTTGGATTCACACCAATAAAGATATTTACGCCATATCTTATGGTAGATTTTCCTGGTGACAGGCTTCCGAGCCTGTATTAAGGTATCAATGACTGACTCAGAGAAGCCATGCCTTGATAGAATCAAGCGTTCAATCTCCATGCAGTCAGTCTCAGAGAAATTAGATTTGGATGATTGAAAGGACCTTGTATTAGAAGGTCCTGCCTCAGAGGCAGAGTCCATGGTGGAAGAGATGACATGTCCACTAGGTCTGCATACCAGGTCCTGCGTGGCCACGCAGGCGCTATCAGAATCACCAATGCTCTCTCCTGTTTGATTTTGGCAATCAGTCGAGGGAGCAGAGGAAACGGTGGAAACACATAGGCCAGGTTGAAGAACCAAGGAGCTGCTAGAGCATCTATCAGCTTTGCTCCCGGGTCCCTGGACCTGGATCCGTAACAAGGAAGCTTGGCGTTCTGGCGAGACGCCATGAGATCCAGTTCTGGTTTGCCCCAACGATGGACCAGTTGAGCAAACACCTCCGGATGGAGTTCCCACTCCCCCGGATGAAAAGTCTGACGACCTAGAAAATCCGCCTCCCAGTTCTCTACGCCTGGGATGTGGATCGCTGGCAGGTGGCAAGAGTGAGACTCTGCCCAGCGAATTATCTTTGAGACTTCTAACATCGCTAGGGAACTCCTGGTTCCCCCTTGATGGTTGATGTAAGCCACAGTAGTGATGTTGTCCGACTAAAATCTGATGAACCTCAGTGTTGCTGAGGCCAAGCTAGAAGAGCATTGAATATTGCTCTTAACTCCAGAATATTTATTGGGAGGAGTTTCTCCTCCTGAGTCCACGATCCCCGAGCCTTCAGGGAGTTCCAGACTGCGCCCCAACCTAGAAGGCTGGCATCTGTTGTTACAATCGTCCAATCTGGCCTGCGAAAGGTCATTCCCTTGGACAGATGGACCCGAGAAAGCCACCAGAGACGAGAATCTCTGGTCTCTTGATCCAGATTTAGTAGAGGGGACAAATCTGAGTAATCCCCATTCCACTGACTTAGCATGCATAATTGCAGCCGTCTGAGATGCAGGCGCGCAAATGGCACTATGTCCATTGCCGCTACCATTAAGCCGATTACTTCCATGCACTGAGCCACTGACGGGCGTGGAATGGAATGAAGGACACGGCAAGCATTTAGAAGTTTTGATAACCTGGACTCCGTCAGGTAAATTTTCAACTCTACAGAATCTATAAGAGTCCCTAGGAAGGAGACTCTTGTGAGTGGTGATAGAGAACTCTTTTCCACGTTCACTTTCCACCCATGCGACCTCAGAAATGCCAGAACTATCTCTGTATGAGACTTGGCAATTTGAAAGCTTGACGCCTGTATCAGGATGTCGTCTAGATACGGAGCCACCGCTATGCCTCGCGGTCTTAGAACCGCCAGAATTGAGCCCAGAACCTTTGTAAAAATTCTCGGGACAGTGGCCAACCCGAAGGGAAGAGCTACAAAATGGTAATGCCTGTCTAGAAAGGCAAACCTTAGGAACCAATGATGATCTTTGTGAATCGGTATGTGAAGGTAGGCATCCTTTAAGTCCACTGTGGTCATGTACTGACCCTCTTGGATCATGGGTAGGATGGTCCGAATAGTTTCCATTTTGAATGATGGAACTCTGAGGAATTTGTTTAAGATCTTTAGATCCAAGATTGGTCTGAAGGTTCCCTCTTACTTGGGAACCACAAACAGATTTGAATAAAATCCCTGTCCCTGTTCCGTCCGCGGAACTGGATGGATCACTCCCATTACTAGGAGGTCTTGCACACAGCTTAGGAATGCCTCTTTCTTTATCTGGTTTGCTGATAACCTTGAAAGATGAAATCTCCCTTGTGGAGGAGAAGCTTTGAAGTCCAGAAGATATCCCTGAGATATGATCTCCAACGCCCAGGGATCCTGAACATCTCTTGCCCACGCCTGGGCGAAGAGAGAAAGTCTGCCCCCCACTAGATCCGTTTCGATAGGGGGCCGTTCCTTCATGCTGTCTTGGGGGCAGCAGCAGGCTTTCTGGCCTGCTTGCCCTTGTTCTAGGACTGGTTAGGTTTCCAGGCCTGTCTGGAATGAGCAACAGTTCCCTCTTGTTTTGAAGCGGAGGAAGTTGATGCTGCTCCTGCCTTGAAATTTCGAAAGGCACGAAAATTAGACTGTTTGGCCTTTGATTTGGCCCTGTCCTGAGGAAGGGTATGACCCTTGCCTCCAGTAATGTCAGCAATAATTTCCTTCAAGCCAGGCCCGAATAAGGTCTGCCCCTTGAAAGGAATGTTGAGTAATTTAGACTTTGAAGTCACGTCAGCTGACCAGGATTTAAGCCATAGCGCCCTACGCGCCTGGATGGCGAATCTGGAATTCTTAGCCATTAGTTTAGTCAAATGAACAATGGCATCAGAAACAAATGAGTTAGCTAGCTTAAGCGTTCTAAGCTTGTCAATAATTTCATTCAATGGAGCTGTCTGGATGGCCTCTTCCAGGGCCTCAAACCAGAATGCCGCCGCAGCAGTGACAGGCGCAATGCATGCAAGGGGCTGTAAAATAAAACCTTGTTGAATAACATTTTCTTAAGGTAACCCTCCAATTTTTTATCCATTGGATCTGAAAAAGCACAACTGTCCTCAACCGGGATAGTGGTACGCTTTGCTAAAGTAGAAACTGCTCCCTCCACCTTAGGGACCGTCTACCATAAGTCCCGTGTAGTGGCGCCTATTGGAAACATTTTTCTAAATATAGGAGGTGGGGAAAAGGGCACACCGGGTCTATCCCACTCCTTGCTAATAATTTCTGTAAGCCTTTTAGGTATAGGAAAAACGTCAGTACACACCGGCACCGCATAGTATCTATCCAGCCTACACAATTTCTCTGGAATTGCAACTGTGTTACAGTCATTCAGAGCAGCTAATACCTCCCCAAGCAATACACGGAGGTTCTCAAGCTTAAATTTAAAATTAGAAATCTCTGAATCAGGTTTCCCCGAGTCATAGATGTCACCCACAGACTGAAGCTCTCCGTCCTCATGTTCTGCATACTGTGACGCAGTATCAGACATGGCTCTAACAGCATTTGCGCGCTCTGTATCTCTCCTAACCCCAGAGCTATCGCGCTTGCCTCTTAATTCAGGCAATCTAGATAATACCTCTGACAGGGTATTATTCATGATTGCAGCCATGTCCTGCAAGGTAATCGCTATGGGCGTCCCTGATGTATTTGGCGCCATATTAGCGTGCGTCCCCTGAGCGGGAGGCGAAGGGTCTGACACGTGGGGAGAGTTAGTCGGCATAACTTCCCCCTCGACAGAACCCTCTGGTGATAATTCTTTTATAGATAAAGACTGATCTTTACTGTTTATGGTGAAATCAATACATTTAGTACACATTCTCCTATGGGGCTCCACCATGGCTTTCAAACATAATGAACAAGTAGGTTCCTCTGTGTCAGACATGTTTAAACAGACTAGCAATGAGACTAGCAAGCTTGGAAAACACTTTAAAACAAGTTTACAAGCAATATGAAAAACGTTACTGCGCCTTTAAGAAACACAAATATTCCCAAATTTTGAAATAACAGTGAAAAAATACAGTTACACTAACGAAATTTTTACAGTGTATGTAATAATTTAGCAGAGCATTGCACCCACTTGCAAATGGATGATTAACCCCTTAATACCAAAAACGGAATAACAAATAACAAAAACGTTTTTTAAACAGTCACAACAACTGCCACAGCTCTACTGTGGCTTTTTACCTCCCTCAATACGACTTTTGAAGCCTTTTGAGCCCTTCAGAGAAGTCCTGGATCATGCAGGAAGAAGCTGGATGCCTGTGTCTGTAATTTTTGCTGTGCAAAAAAATGCCAAAATAGGCCCCTCCCACTCATATTACAACAGTGGGAAGCCTCAGGGAACTGTTTCTAGGCAAAATTCAAGCCAGCCATGTGGAAAAAACTAGGCCCCAATAATTTTTATCACCAAACATATGTAAAAACATGCCAGCAAACGTTTTAAAATACACTTTTATAAGAGAAGTATCTCTATTAATAAGCCTGATACCAGTCGCTATCACTGCATTTAAGGCTTTACTTACATTACTTCGGTATCAGCAGCATTTTCTAGCAAATTCCATCCCTAGAAAAATATTTTAACTGCACATATCTTATTACAGGAAAACCTGCACGCTATTCCCCCTCTGAAGTTACCTCACTCCTCAGAATATGTGAGAACAGCAAAGGATCTTAGTTACTTCTGCTAAGTTCATAGAAAACGCAGGCAGATTCTTCTTCTAAATACTGCCTGAGATAAACAGTACACTCCGGTACCATTTAAAAATAACAAACTTTTGATTGAAGAAATAAACTAAGTATAAAACACCACAGTCCTCTTACGACCTCCATCTTAGTTGAGAGTTGCAAGAGAATGACTGGATATGGCAGTGAGGGGAGGAGCTATATAGCAGCTCTGCTGTGGGTGATGCTCTTGCAACTTCCTGTTGGGAAGGAGAATATCCCACAAGTAATGGATGATCCGTGGACTGGATACACTTAACAAGAGAAATGAGCCATAATCTTTTCATTAGGCTGCTGTCCAGCAGTCTCGTATGCCAGGCGGGTGATGCTTTTCAGCCAAAAAGAAAGAGCGGTAGCCGTAGCTTTTTGACCTCTACGTCTTCCAGAATAAACAACAAATAAAGAAGATGTTTGACGGAAATCCTTGGTTGCCTGTAAGTAAAACTTCAAGGCCCGAACCACGTCCAAGTTATGTAACAGACTCTCCTTCTTAGAAGAAGGATTAGGACACAAGGAAGGAACAACAATTTCCTGTTTAATATTCTTATTTGAAATAACCTTAGGAAGGATTCCAGGTTTAGTACACAAAACCACCTTATCAGAATGGAATATAAGATAAGGCAAATCACATTGTAACGCAGAAAACTCAGATACTCTTCGAGCAGAAGAGATAGCAACTAAAAACAAAACTTTCCAAGATAAAAGCTTAATATCTATGGAATGCATGGGTTCAAACGGAACCCCTTGAAGAACATTGAAAACTAAATTCAAACTCCATGGCGGAGCAATAGGTTTAAATACAGGCTTGATTCTAACTAAAGCCTGACAAAAAGACTGAACGTCTGGGACATCTGCCAGACGCTTGTGTAGCAGAATTGATAAAGCAGAAATTTGTTCTTTCAAGGAACTAGCTGATAATCCCTTCTCCAATCCTTCTTGGAGAAAAGCCAAAAACCTAGGAATCCTAACCCTACTCCATGAGTAGCCCTTGGATTCGCACCAATAAAGATATTTACGCCATATCTTATGGTAAATCTTTCTCGTGACAGGCTTGCGAGCCTGAATCAAAGTATCAATGACCAAGTCAGAGAACCCCCGCTTAGATAAAACTAAGCGTTCAATCTCCAAGCAGTCAGCTGCAGAGAATTTAGATTGGGATGTTGGAACGGACCTTGAATGACAAGGTCCCGTCTCAATGGCAATTTCCACGGTGGCAGAGACGACATGTCTACTAGATCTGCATACCAAGTCCTGTGTGGCCACGCAGGCGCTTTAAGAATTACTGAAGCTCTCTCCTATTTGATTCTTGCAATCACACGAGGCAGGAGAGGAAATGGTGGAAACACATAAGCCAGGCTGAACGACCAAGGTACTGCTAGAGCATCTATCAGTACCGCTTGGGGATCCCTGGACCTGGACCCGTAACAAGGAAGTTTGGCATTCTCACGAGATGCCATTAGATCCAGTTCCGGTGTGCCCCATTGACGAATCAATGATGCAAACACCTCCGGATGGAGTTCCCACTGCCCCGATGAAAAGTCTGACGACTTAGAAAATCCGCCTCCCAGTTCTCTACTCCTGGGATATAGATTGCCGATAGATGGCAAGAGTGAGTCTCCGCCCATCGGATTATCTTTGAAACCTCTATCATCGCTAGAGAACTCTTTGTTCCCCCCTGATGATTGATATATGCTACAGTCGTGATATTGTCCGACTCGAATCTTATGAATTTGGCCAAAGCCAACTGAGGCCACGCCTGAAGCGCGTTGAATATTGCTCTCAGTTCCAGAATATTGATTGGTAGAAGAGACTCCTCCTGAGTCCAAACACCCTGAGCCTTCAGGGAATTCCAGACTGCAACCCAGCCCAAGAGGCTGGCATCCGTCGTCACTATAACCCATGCTGGTCTGCGGAAGCACAGACCCTGGGACAGATGATCCTGTGACAACCACCAAAGAAGAGAGTCTCTGGTCTCTTGATCCAGATTTATCTGAGGAGATAAATTTGCATAATCCCCATTCCACTGTCTGAGCAAGCACAGCTGCAGTGGCCTGAGATGAAAGCGTGCAAAAGGAACAATGTCCATTGCCGCTACCATTAATCCAATGACCTCCATACACTGAGCCACTGATGGCCGAGGAAGGGACTGAAGCCCCCCGCAAGTATTTACAATTTTTGACTTTCTGACCTCCGTCAGAAATATTTTCATGTCTACCGAGTCTATCAGAGTTCCAAAGAATGTTAGTGGAACTAGTGAACTCTTTTCTATATTGACTTTCCAACCGTGAGTTCTTAGAAAAGCCAACACGATGTCCGTGTGAGATTTGGTTAGATGATAAGTTGACGCCTGAATCAGAATATCGTCCAGATAGGGCGCCACTGCTATGCTCCGCAGCCTTAGAACCGCCAGAAGGGACCCTAGCACCTTTGTGAAGATTCTGGGAGCTGTGGCTAACTCGAAAGGAAGGGCCACAAACTGATAGTGTTTGTCCAGAAAGGAGAAACTTAAAAACTGATGATGATCCTTGTGGATAGGAATGTGAAGATACGCATCCTTCAAGTCCACGGTGGTCATATATTGACCCTCCTCGATCATTGGCAAAATTGTTCGTATGGTCTCCATCTTGAACGATGGGACTTTTGGCATTTGAGATCTAAAATCAGTCTGAAGGTTCCCTCTTTTTTGGGAACCACGAACAGATTTGAGTAAAACCCCTGCCCCTGTTCTAGTTTTGGAACTGGACAAATTACACCCATGGTATAGAGGTCTTTTACACAGCGTAAGAACGCCTCTCTTTTTGTCTGGTCTACAGACAAACGTGAAAGATGAAATCTCCCTCTTGGGAGAAAATCCTTGAATTCTAGTCGATACCCCTGGATCACAATTTCTAATGCCCAGGGATCCTGAACATCCCTTGCCCAAGCGAAGAGAGAAAGTCTGCCCCCTACTAAATCCGGTCCCGGATCGGGGGCTGCCCCTTCATGCTGACTCGGTAGCAGCAGCGGGGTTCTTAACTTGTTTACCTTTATTCCAGGTCTGGTTAGGTCTCCAGACTGACTTGGATTGTGCAAAATTCTCCTCCTGCTTTGTGGCGGAGGAGGAAGGAGAGGGCCCACCTTTAAAGTTTCGAAAGGAACGAAAATTATTTTGTTTAGCCCTCATCTTAACAGCCTTGTCCTGAGGAAGGGCATGACCTTTACCTCCAGTAATGTCGGAAGTGATTTCCTTTAGTTCAGGCCCGTATAGGGTCTTACCTTTAAAAGGAATAGCTAAAACCTTAGATTTTGATGACACATCAGCAGACCAAGATTTAAGCCATAACGCTCTACGCACTAAAATGGCAAAACCTGCATTTTTTGCTGCTAATTTAGCCATTTGAAAAGCATCGGTAATAAAAGAATTAGCTAGCTTGAGAGCCTTAATTCTATCCAAAATATCATCTAATGGGGTCTCAACCTTAAGAGACTCCTCTAGAGCCTCGAACCAAAAAGCTGCTGCAGTAGTAACTGGAACAATGCACGCTATAGGTTGTAGAAGAAAACCCTGATGAATAAACAATTTCTTTAGAAGACCCTCTAACTTTTTATCCATAGGATCTTTGAAAGCACAACTGTCCTCAATAGGTATAGTTGTATGCTTAGCTAGAGTAGAAATAGCTCCCTCCAACTTAGGGACCGTTTGCCAGGAATCCCGAATGGTGTCAGATATGGGAAACATTTTCTTAAAAGTAGGAGGGGGAAGAGAACGGAATGCCTGGTTTGTCCCATTCCTTAGTAACAATGTCCGAAATTCTTTTAGGGACTGGAAAAAAAATTAGTGTAAGTAGGTACCTATAGATATTTATACATCTTACACAATTTCTCTGGTGGTATTACAATAGGGTCACAATCACCCAGAGTCGCTAAAACCTCCCGGAGTAACAAGCGGAGGTGTTCAAGCTTAAATTTAAAGGCTGTCACATCCGAGTCTGTCTGAGGGAACACATTACCTGAATCTGAAAGCTCTCCCTCAGACAGCAATTCTCCGACCCCCAAATCAGAACACTGTGAGGGTACATCGGAAATGGCCAATAAAGCATCAGAGGGCTCAGCATTTACCCTAATACCGGACCTACTGCGCTTACCCTGTAAACCTGGCAGTTTAGATAATACCTCTGTAAGGGTAGTAGACATAACTGCAGTCATATCTTGGAGGGTAAAATAATTAGACGCACTAGAAGTACTTGGCGTCACTTGAGTGGGCGTTAAAGGTTGTGACACTTGGGGAGAATTGGATGGCATAACCTGATTCTCTTCAGACTGAGAATCATCCTTATGTTCTTTGCAATGTAGGGCCCTTTCAGTACATGAGGGACACAATGTAAGTGGGGGTTCCACAATGACTTCTAAACACATAGAGCATTGACTTTCCTCAATGTCAGACATGTTGAACAGGCTAGTAATAGCCACAAAAAGTCTTAAAAACACTTTATTTAATGAAAAAAAAAAAAACAATTTTGAAAAACGGTTCTGCGCCTTTAAGAAGTAAAAAAGCACACAATTTTTCCAAATCTGCTTTAAAATGTTATAACTCTCACAATTTAAGCATATGTATCTTATCTTGTAACCTAAGATTGCACCAAGTAAGGGACAAATTAACCCTCTATGAGAAAAACGTTACCCAAAAACATTATAAAAAATAGATTAGCAACCCCCTGCACCTCGCCACAGCTCTGCTGTGACGCCTACCTCTCCTCAGGGGTCTGAGAAATCTCACTATACCTTTGTTAGGCTATGTCTTAAGTTTGGGCCCACCGGAGCTGAAGTTTGCTGCCTTCATGTGAAAATCAACTGCGCATCTGAGGCGTGAAAATTAGGCCCCGCCCATCCTATGCGATGTCTCTCTGCCTAACAAAACCGCTGTAAAGCGGTATAGGAACTAGCCATGTGGGTTTTTTGTATCTCCAAATAATCATAAGCCATGTGAAACCCTCCAGTACAATTGAATATAAAAACGTTTCTTCATAAAAACGTTATGTTGCCCCAGTGTCAACCATGCTGCCATTCCTTTGCTGCATTTTAGCCTATACACAATAATATACAGGTCCCAGTAATACCCCTATATATATATATATATATATATATATATATATATATATATATATATATATATATATATAGGATTACTGCTTACCCCTTCCCTCATGGGAACTATGTCAGCCTGTTCTGAAATATCAGTCTCTCCAGAATAAATGACTGAACATACCTCAATGCTTGTAGCATGAAAAACGTTCCCCACATTGAAGCTTCTCAAGTACTCCTCAGCCATTCTGTGGGAACTCCTCTGGATCTTAGTGACAACTGCTAAGATCATCAACCTCCAGGCAGAAATCTTCTTCCATCTGCTGCCTGAGGAAAAATAGCACTCACTGGTACCATTTAAAATAAAAAAGTCTTGCTTGAAGAAAATAAAAACTATCATTTTATCACCTCTTTCACTTTACCTCTTCCTATTACTAGTATAGGCAAAGAGAATGACTGGGGGTGGAGAGAAGGGAGGAGCTATATATACAGCTCTGCTGTGGTGCTCTTTGCCATTTCCTGTTAGCAGGAGGATAATATCCCACAAGTAAGGATGAATCCGTGGACTCGTCGTAATTAGTAGAAGAAATAAAATGATCTTACCAGAATCTATGCCGTGGAACAGGAACACGGCCCTTCAAGTGTGATAGGTAGAAGCTTCGCTCCTGACATGGACATGAGAGCAGAAAGCAGGCAGCGAAACTCGTCAACGCTGATTGCTTGTGGAGCTGTTAATATGAGTCGGGATGGTTTCGCAGAAAGACTCTCCCTGCATCGCCGGACTCTAACTTTTACCCAGGCTCTCACTGAGAGGCTGACAGGACTACTAAAAACTCCAGTCCTATTCCAAAGAGTACTACCCTCCATAAGAGACTACTCCGAATCTTCGGCACTTCTCTGCCATCCTCCTGTGACGAAAGGCAAAATATGACTGGGGGATGAGGGGAGTGGGGGAGGTATTTAAGCCTTTGGCTGGGGTGACTTTGCCTCCTCCTGGTGGCCAGGTTCTGTATTCCCAAAAGTAATGAATGAAGCCGTGGACTCTCCTCCCCTTTAGATGGAAAAGTGAGCTGAGTTTTTTATTCTAAGTGGCAGTCCGTGTCTGTATACAGTGAGTTTTGTTTTCTATTGTAAGAGCAGCAGCATTACTTATATTTAAAACAAATCTTATCAAATGCTGTTGCTCTCACAGTAGAAAACGAAGCTCAGTTTACACAGGTCTCCTCATTGCATAAATAACAAACTACACAGGAAACAACCAAAGCTTTCCCTCTTCGTATGCTGCTTTTCAAACTAATCATATAAAATAATGCTGGCTAAATATTTAGCTTCATTCTCAAGTTATGTTTGCTAAACAAAAACATTTAAAGTGAATGTAAATTTTGATGTTTAAGTGCCCGGTTTTTAAAACTTTGATTAAAAACAGGGGCACTTTAATTCATCAAAATTTACATTTCACTCCTGTTGTGACAAAAAACTTACCTTTTAAACTACACAGCAGCTGCTGCTTCCTCCGGTCTCACAAGCCATTTCTGATGTCAGAAATGATTGATAGGTCATCCTCCAATCACAGATTCCCCCCCCGGGGGATTCAGTGTCTGATTCACTGCTCTGATTGGAGGAAGCCAGATACCTCATTTTAGACCCAGGAAGAGGCTTTGAAACAGGTGGAGGAAGCTGGAGCTGCTGTGAAGATTAAAAAGTAAGTTTATTTTCACAACAGGAGTGAAATGAAAATATTGATGAATTAAAGTGCCCCTGTTTTTAATCAAAGTTTTAAAAACCGGGCACTTTAGCATCAAAATTTACATTCACTTTAACCTCTTCAGGATTTTTCTTTGTCTGTGGAAAGCAGGAGTTAAAACTTGTCAGCTGAAAAGTGGGAGGCACTAGTGCATATAGAGAACCTCCATCCTAAACACACTGATAACAGATAAGCAGATAGAACCATTTTAGGCTGCTGCTAGCCCATACACAGCAGAATAGCTTTCCCTGTCCCTGTTTAAACACACAGAGGGGCTGAGTGCAGCAGATCAACAGTGCAATCTACTGCCTGATAGTGGACACCACATTGATATAGGGAACAGAGGCTATCCTATTACTGAGATAAAGATAAATGCATTGTGAAATTATCTTATATTTATTTTTAATACTCCCTGCATAGTAAAAACAAGAAGACATACTCTCTACTAACAATCTATTGACTTTATCCTTGTCTCATAACTTGAAGACAGTAAAGGAGGGAGGCAGGGTTTACACACGGTGTTACCCCCCCCCCCCCCAGAGCCCCAAGACTTGCACTGTTGTTTCCAACAGTGGGTCTTGGGGGTCTGTTGCTGCTTAGATGCCTGAGATACAGGTTTCTAAACAGCATGCCCCCTGCTCTTATACTTAACATTGTTAAGTATAAATAAAGTTGCGCGGTAATGTCATCACGTTATTGCGCGTGACGTCACCGCGCATCACGTGAAGCCCCAGCGATGCCTGTCAAAATGCAGGCCCAATTGCCGGGGTAGGAGCTGGTGGGAGCCCCCAGATCTCCCTCAAGGTGGGAGAGTGCTCATGACGGCTCTGAGCCGTCATGAGCACCAGAGTGAGAAACTCTGTGACGGCTCTGAGCCGTCATTAGCACTCAAAGAGTTAAAAAAAAAAGTTACTACAATGCAGTTGTTTCCACATTAAAAAAACCAAAGCTCCCTCTTCTCAGATCTGTACACAGCATAATATCTAGCGGTCAAGGAAGCTTGCTTGTTGCCTAGGAGACAGCTAAGCCTTGCACTTGATTCAGAGAACGGCTCAGCTGCTGATTGGTGCATTTTTGGCAATGCTCAGAGCCTTTGAATCCTGCTGCTCCTGACTGTGGCAATGTGCACATGAGCAGTTGCACATAGTCGTACGACTACCGATGTTATTGGACATTTAAAGCTGAAATTCTAAGGGCAGTGGAACGCTTCAGTAATTTTAGTTCAAATAACTTCAAAATGCAAGAAAACTGAATATATACACTACAATTTCAAGTTTTTCAGGTTTTATAAAATAGTTATATTTATAAAATAAGAGCTCTTGAAGCAAGAGAAAAACTCCAGAAGAAGACCTGAAAAACTTACATGGCCAAAGCACGTTAATCCGACACCAAAAAGGAGTATAACACACAAGGAGGCAGAAAAAACTCTACACCAAACATCCAGATAGCGCACTAAGTAACAAAACATTGCATGTGTAACCCGACGTAAAATAATGCAAAAAACCCACGTGCACAAAAAGCTATAATTAAGTGTAAAATCTTATTTATTAACTTTCCATTGTTTTTTTTTATCGGGGGCTCATATGAAGGTTATTGATTATCTGTAGCTGGTAAGGGAGCTGAGATCAAGGGGTTTGTACCCCCCATATCCAGCTCCCTTACTAGCTATAGTGGTCCACCCCTTTGTGGGGACACCACCTCCACTCCCATTGATGGCTTGGGAGTGCCACCCACTAGACCACCAATGAAACCCAGACTGTAGTGCAGAGATAGCTGGAAAAAAGTTTTTGATCAGCCAACGCCCTGCATGACTAGAATACCTCATTCATGTGCACAGAACTAGTTAATGTTTGAAAAATTGCTGTAGTTTCTACTATGTTTAATGGGAGATTGGATTGCTTCTTGCTCCATTTTCCTTGGGCTTCATAATCCTGATAAAGGGCTCCCCAACCTTGAATGCTGTAGTCTGTTGTAACCTCTCTCCATTGTGGTTATGAGAGCCTCAATCCCTGAGACAGATATAATTTATGAAGCCATCACCTCAGATGTTGTTTCATGGTCTTTGTGGGGAAAATAATTTGCTAAGATAAAGCAATGGTTGTGGGAAAAAAAGACCTGAAAAAGACATCTTCCTCCAATAGGCCCACTTTACTAGATGTATTTTTGATGCCACTTTCCCCAAAATCTCCCTGCTACTGACTCAAAGCCCTCCAGGAGCACACAATTTCAAACAGGCAAACACTACTATACGTGACCCTAGTTGCTAGTTAAAAATGCAAACATGGTAATTAAAAACATAGCAGAACCAGAAAAGAGGATTCAAGAGAAAAGAGGTGCATAAAAAAATATGTTTACTTTATATAAATATACTTCTGGTACATAACTCACTTTAAGAGCATGACAAGTTTATTCAATATAAGTACAAGCACTCAACTGTGTTACACTTTGGCTAAGGGGATATTAACTCCTTATACAGCAAACATAGTACTGTCAGTTTACATGGAAATTGTAGAATTATAATTTTTTTATTATTAAAATCATTAGTTAATAAAATCTTACCTGCCACTTTCAACATCTACATTTTTGCTAGATTTTTTTCTAGTTGCAGTTGATCCTTTCCTGCGTGCTATAGTGGAGAGAAAAAAAAATCAAAACACGCATAGTTGGAACAAGGATAAAGAAAATAATATATGACGGTGCATAGGAGAGTTCCTAATATAGGAGATATGATAGTTAAGAATGATATAGTCCCTAAAATGAAATTAAAACAGACACATATTTCGTCTAAACAAATGGTACTTTCCCCTGCTTGAGGTGCGCTAGTTGTAGTGCTGTGATAAATTGAAATACATTTTTGCATCCAGGAAAGAAATTTTAAATAAAAAATGTTTACACGTGACTCATCCTATGTCGTATACTTGATTAAATGTCCGTGTTCTAAGACCTATATAGGTGAAATGGTTAGAAAAGTTGCCTTTAAAAAAAAAAAAAAAAAAAGCCAACCATAATATAAGCCAACTACGGTAGCAAGCGATAGATGGAGTAGGGAAATTAAGGAGAGGCAGTGACAGGGAATTAATCCTTAAACAAAAGAATCCTTCTGGATACAAAAATTAAACTCTGACACCTAAAGGCCTCAACAGGGAGTTGGACCTCTCAGTGTTCCTATAGAGTTTAAATTAAGAATAATTATCTAGTCTGAGTAATTGGTTTAGTTTAAAATGTATGTTAAGTTTATGTGAATTTAAATATTGATCACTAGGTGGGTAGTATTGTACAATTTGATGTATGGTTTAATATGAAACCATATAAAAGGTTACACACACGTGTATTGAATGAGCATGATTAAGGGAGAATATCCCGAAATGTTGCTTGAATTTTTGCTGTACCTGTTATCATTAAAAATCATATGAATTAATCAATGGTGCGAAAGATTCTGCAAATTCATGCTTAAATTCTAGTTAACAGAAAAGCACATTCTTACTGGCAACTCCAAATGAACATGTACATATAAAAATATATCATACCAGATTTGCCTTTAACAGACTTCTGTTTAGCAGTATCTATCGCTGGTTCCTCAAATTCCCCAACTTCATCTTTTTTTTCTAAGAGAAAATAAAATATTTCAAAACACTTAACATGCATGACACTAACATGATACTAATGACATAACAACAAAGGATTTCAAAAAGATCTGTCAATGAACATGATGTATGAAACCTTGTAATTTTACTCACACTTCATAACTAGACTAAGTTAGATATGGACAGAAGTGTTGTGTTCTCCTGTATGTGATTTGTGCTGCACCATAATACTGACCAAGATACTTTATTTGTTCTCAAATGAGCATTTGAATGTCATGCTATATGTAAATGAATAAACTTGGATTATTTGTCCGCTTAAAGGGACACAAAACCCAATTCTTTCTTTCATGATTCAGTTCGAGCATGCAATTTTAAGCAACTTTCTAATTTACTCCTATTATAAAAACATAATTTATGTTTACCTGATAAATTCCTTTCTCCTGTAGTGTAGTCAGTCCACGGGTCATCATTACTTCTGGGATATTAACTCCTCCCCAACAGGAAGTGCAAGAGGATCACCCAAGCAGAGCTGCTATATAGCTCCTCCCCTCTACGTCACACCCAGTCATTCGACGAGAACCAAACGAGAAAGGAGAAACTATAGGGTGCAGTGGTGACTGGAGTATAATTTAAAAATTTAGACCTGCCATAAAAAACAGGGCGGGCCGTGGACTGACTACACTACAGGAGAAAGGAATTTATCAGGTAAGCATAAATTATGTTTTCTCCTGTTAAGTGTAGTCAGTCCACGGGTCATCATTACTTCTGGGATACCAATACCAAAGCTAAAGTACACGGATGACGGGAGGGACAGGCAGGATCTTTATACGGAAGGAACCACTGCCTGAAGAACCTTTCTCCCAAAAACAGCCTCCGAAGAAGCAAAAGTGTCAAATTTGGAAAATTTGGAAAAAGTATGAAGAGAAGACCAAGTTGCAGCCTTGCAAATCTGTTCAACAGAGGCCTCGTTCTTAAAGGCCCAAGTGGAAGCCACAGCTCTAGTGGAATGAGCTGTAATTCTTTCAGGAGGCTGCTGTCCAGCAGTCTCATAGGCTAAACGTATTATGCTACGAAGCCAAAAAGAGAGATAGGTAGCAGAAGCTTTTTGACCTCTCCTCTGTCCAGAATAAACGACAAACAGGGAAGAAGTTTGGCGAAAATCTTTAGTTGCCTGTAAATAAAATTTCAGGGCACGGACTACGTCTAGATTGTGCAGAAGTCGTTCCTTCTTTGAAGAAGGATTCGGACACAATGATGGCACAGCAATCTCTTGATTGATATTCTTGTTAGTGACAACCTTAGGTAAGAACCCAGGTTTAGTACGCAGAACTACCTTATCTGAATGAAAAATCAGATACGGAGAATCACAATGTAAGGCTGATAACTCAGAGACTCTACGAGCCAAGGAAATAGCCATTAAAAACAGAACTTTCCAAGATAGCAGCTTGATATCAATGGAATGAAGGGGTTCAAACGGAACACCCTGTAAAACGTTAAGAACTAAATTTAAGCTCCATGGTGGAGCAACAGTTTTAAACACAGGCTTAATCCTGGCCAAAGCCTGGCAAAAAGCCTGAACATCTGGAACTTCTGACAGACGCTTGTGTAAAAGAATGGACAGAGCTGAGATCTGTCCCTTTAGGGAACTAGCAGATAAACCCTTTTCTAAACCTTCTTGTAGAAAAGACAATATCCTAGGAATCCTAACTTTACTCCATGAGTAACTCTTGGATTCGCACCAATGTAAGTATTTACGCCATATTTTATGGTAAATCTTTCTGGTAACAGGCTTCCTAGCCTGTATTAAGGTATCAATAACTGACTCCGAAAAACCACGCTTTGATAAAATCAAGCGTTCAATTTCCAAGCAGTCAGCTTCAGAGAAATTAGATTTTGATGTTTGAAAGGACCCTGAATTAGAAGGTCCTGTCTCAGAGGCAAAGACCAAGGTGGACAGGATGACATGTCCACTAGATCTGCATACCAGGTCCTGCGTGGCCAAGCAGGAGCTATCAGAATCACTGATGCTCTCTCCTGTTTGATCCTGGCAATCAATCGAGGAAGCATCGGGAAGGGTGGAAACACATAGGCCATCCCGAAGGTCCAAGGTGCTGTCAAAGCATCTACCAGGACTGCTCCCGGGTCCCTGGACCCGTAACAAGGAAGCTTGGCGTTCTGGCGAGACGCCATGAGATCTATCTCTGGTTTGCCTCGAAGTATTTGGGCAAAGATCTCCGGATGAAGTTCCCACTCCCCCGGATGAAAAGTCTGACGACTTAGGAAATCCGCCTCCCAGTTCTCCACTCCAGGAATGTGGATCGCTGACAGGTGGCAAGAGTGAAACTCTGCCCAGCGAATTATCTTTGATACTTCCATCATCGCTAGGGAGCTTCTTGTCCCTCCTTGATGGTTGATGTAAGCTACAGTCGTGATGTTGTCCGACTGAAACCTGATGAACCCCCGAGTTGTTAACTGAGGCCAAGCCAGAAGGGCATTGAGAACTGCTCTCAATTCCAGAATGTTTATTGGAAGGAGACTCTCCTCCTGAGTCCATGATCCCTGAGCCTTCAGGGAATTCCAGACAGCGCCCCAACCTAGTAGGCTGGCGTCTGTTGTTACAATTGTCCAATCTGGTCTGCTGAATGGCATCCCCCTGGACAGATGTGGCCGAGAAAGCCACCATAGAAGAGAATTTCTGGTCTCTTGATCCAGATTCAGAGTAGGGGACAAATCTGAGTAATCCCCATTCCACTGACTTAGCATGCACAATTGCAGCGGTCTGAGATGTAGGCGTGCAAAGGGTACTATGTCCATTGCCGCTACCATTAAGCCGATTACCTCCATGCATTGAGCCACTGACGGGTGTTGAATGGAATGAAGGACACGGCAAGCATTTTGAAGCTTTGTTAACCTGTCTTCTGTCAGGTAAATCTTAATTTCTACAGAATCTATAAGAGTCCCCAAGAAGGGAACCCTTGTGAGTGGTAAGAGAGAACTCTTCTCTACGTTGCGACCTTAGAAATGCCAGTACTAACTCTGTATGAGACTTGGCAGTTTGAAAGCTTGACGCTTGTATCAGAATGTCGTCTAGGTACGGAGCCACCGAAATTCCTCGCGGCCTTAGCACCGCCAGAAGAGAGCCCAGAACCTTTGTGAAGATTCTTGGAGCCGTAGCCAACCCGAATGGAAGAGCTACAAACTGGTAATGCCTGTCTAGGAAGGCAAACCTTAGATACCGGTAATGATCTTTGTGAATCGGTATATGAAGGTAGGCATCCTTTAAATCCACTGTGGTCATGTACTGACCCTTTTGGATCATGGGTAAAATTGTCCGAATAGTTTCCATTTTGAACGATGGAACTCTTAGGAATTTGTTTAGGATCTTTAAATCCAAGATTGGTCTGAAGGTTCCTTCTTTCTTGGGAACCACAAACAGATTTGAGTAAAACCCTTGTCCGTGTTCCGACCGCGGAACCGGATGGATCACTCCCATTAGTGAAAGATCTTGTACACAGCGTAGAAACGCCTCTTTCTTTATCTGGTTTGTTGACAACCTTGAAAGATGAAATCTCCCTTTTGGGGGAGAGGCTTTGAAGTCCAGAAGATATCCCTGAGATATGATCTCTAACGCCCAGGGATCCTGGACATCTCTTGCCCAAGCCTGGGCGAAGAGAGAGAGTCAGCCCCCCACTAGATCCGTTCCCGGATCGGGGGCCCTCACTTCATGCTGTCTTAGGGGCAGCAGCAGGTTTTCTGGCCTGCTTGCCCTTGTTCCAGGATTGGTTAGGTTTCCAGCCTTGTCTGTATCGAGCAACAGCTCCTTCCTGTTTTGGTGCAGAGGAAGTTGATGCTGCTCCTGCCTTGAAGTTACGAAAGGCACGAAAATTAGACTGTCTAGCCCTAGGTTTGGCTCTGTCTTGAGGCAGGGCATGGCCTTTACCTCCTGTAATGTCAGCGATAATTTCCTTCAAACGGGCCCGAATAAGGTATGCCCTTTGAAAGGTATGCTAAGAAATTTAGATTTAGAAGTAACATCAGCTGACCAGGATTTTAGCCACAGCGCTTTGCGTGCCTGAATGGCGAATCCGGAATTCTTAGCCGTAAGTTTAGTTAAGTGTACTACGGCATCAGAAATAAATGAATTAGCTTAAGGGTTTTAAGCTTGTGTGTAATCTCATCTAATGGAGCTGATTCAAGGGTCTCTTCCAGAGACTCACACCAAAATGCAGCTGCAGCCGTGACAGGCGCAATGCATGCAAGGGGTTGCAATATAAAACCTTGTTGAACAAACATTTTCTTAAGGTAACCCTCTAATTTTTTATCCATTGGATCTGAAAAGGCGCAGCTATCCTCCACCGGGATAGTGGTACGCTTAGCTAAAGTAGAAACTGCTCCCTCCACCTTAGGGACCGTTTGCCATAAGTCCCGTATGGTGGCGTCTATTGGAAACATCTTTCTGAATATAGGAGGGGGTGAGAAAGGCACACCGGGTCTATCCCACTCCTTAGTAACAATTTCAGTAAGTCTCTTAGGTATTGGAAAAACGTCAGTACTCGACGGTACCGCAAAATATTTATCCAACCTACACATTTTCTCTGGTATTGCAACTGTGTTACAATCATTCAGAGCCCCTAAGACCTCCCCTAGTAATACACGGAGGTTTTCCAGCTTAAACTTAAAATTTGAAATGTCTGAATTCAGTTTATTTGGATCAGACCCGTCACCCGCAGAATGAAGCTCTCCGTCCTCATGTTCTGCAAATTGTGACGCAGTATCTGACATGGCCCTAATATTATCAGCGCACTCTGTTCTCACCCCAGAGTGATCTCGCTTACCTCTAAGTTCTGGTAATTTAGACAAAACTTCAGTCATAACATTAGCCATGTCCTGTAGTGTGATTTGTAATGGCCGCCCTGAAGTACTCGGCGTTACAATATCACGCACCTCCCGAGCGGGAGATGCAGGTACTGACACGTGAGGCAAGTTAGTCGGCATAACTTCCCCCTCGTTGTTTGGTGAATGATGTTCAATTTGTACAGAATGACTCTTATTCAAAGTAGCATCAATGCAATTAGTACATAAATTTCTATTGGGCTCCACCTTGGCTTTTGCACATATAGCACAGAGATATTCCTCTGAGTCAGACATGTTTAACAAACTAGCAATTAAACTAGCAAGCTTGGAAATACTTTTCACTCAAATTACAAGTAATATGAAAAACGCACTGTGCCTTTAAGAAGCACAGAAAAAAATTATGACAGTTTAATAATAAGGAACCGGAAAAATTATAACAATCAGATTTTTCCCAGTAAAGGCATAAATTTAGCAAAGGATTGCCCCCATTAGCAATGGATAACTAACCCTTAATAGCAGAAAAAAATGTACAAATTATAAACGTTTTTTATCACAGTCAAAGCACAATCTCACAGGTCTGCTGTGAGTGATTACCTCCCTCAAAATAATTTTTGAAGACCCTTGAGCTCTGTAGAGACGATCCGGATCATGCAGGAAGAGAAAAAGACTTTTGACTGAATTTTTGATGCGTAGCAAAAGCGCCAAAATAGGCCCCTCCCCCTCACCCACAGCAGTGAGGGAAGTTCAGTAAACTGTCTCAAATTAAAAGAAACGACAGCCAAGTGGAAAAACAGTGCCCAAAAACAATTTTTCACCCAGTACCTCAGATATTTAAACAATTTAGCATGCCAGCAAAAACGTTTAAAATCAAATATCATGAAATGTCATTAAACAGCCTGTTGCTAGACGTTCCCACTGCAATTAAGGCTAAAGATTATATGCATATAGTATTACCCAGAGAAGTTCCATTCCCCAGAATACTGAAGTGTACACATATATACATAAACAGCCTGATACCAGTTGCTACTACTGCATTTAAGGCTGAACTTACATTATATCGGTATTGGCAGTATTTTCTCAGTCAATTCCATTCCTCAGAAAATAATATACTGCAACATACCTCTTTGCAGGTGAACCTGCCCGCTGTCCCCTGATCTGAAGTTTACCTCACTCCTCAGAATGGCCGAGAACAGCAAAATGAATTTTAGCTACGCCGGCTAAAATCATCCAAAAACTCAGGTAGATTCTTCTTCAAATTTTACCTGAGAAGGAACAACACACTCCGGTGCTGTTTTAAAATAACAAACTTTTGATTGAAGATATAAAAACTAAGTATAATCACTACAGTCCTCTCACACATCCTATCTATTAGTTGGGTGCAAGAGAATGACTGGGTGTGACGTAGAGGGGAGGAGCTATATAGCAGCTCTGCTTGGGTGATCCTCTTGCACTTCCTGTTGGGGAGGAGTTAATATCCCAGAAGTAATGATGACCCGTGGACTGACTACACTTAACAGGAGAAAAATTGTTTCGTTCTCTTGGTATTATTATTTTAAAAAGCAGTGATGTAAGCATAGGAGCGGGATCATTATTGGTTTAGCACCTGGGTAGTGCTTGCAGATTTATGGCTGATTTTGTATCCTGTAAAGTAATCTAAATAAATGCACATCCTGCTCAGAAGTCCTAGATGTATCAACTGTGTCCCTGTAAAGAGGTTCAGCAGACTGAAATTAAACTGTTGAGCCCTTACTATTCTATTGACTCTTACCAGAATTTTCTTGGAATTTGGGCAATATGATCTTCTCTTAAAAACATGATCAGAATAAAATACAGCACACATAGAAAAATCCTGAATCAGTACAAATAAAGTTGAAGAACTGCAATTTTTGTAAGAACTATGCCTTATAAAACTTTATAAGCTTTAATTATTCTTAGTTAAGCATACAGTATTCTGTTAGTGTTTAATTACTACAAACACTCTTCATTACATAACTTTGTTTTTTTTGTTAGAACCAACAACTTTGCTTTTTTATTCTTCTCTAGATAGATCAATTATCTATTACTGCTACCAAGAGCAGACACTGTTGCTGTGATTATGAGTCACCATAAAGGAATTATTGTGGCTGTCAAATTGTTTCAATCTGGAAAACAACAACATTTTTGCTTACCTGAAATTTAATTAACCCTTTCTGCCAATTAAACAGAGCTACTATGTCACAGTGTACTTTGGTTAGCGTATCACTAGGAGGCAGGTGGTCATTGATAAAGTTGTGACAGTATTTTTATATGAAACATGTTTGACCCAGCCTGACTCATCATGTTTATGGATGTTTAATAAAAAGACTTGCTTTTACCTGATAAACTAGTCCTGTTTCAAGTTTCCTGGGATCGTTGGAGACCGGGTGCCTTCTTTTGTTGGTTGGTAAGATTCTCAAACCCCAAGAACTCTAACCCCCCCCCCCCCCCCCCCCCCCAGTACCTTAGTCTAACACAAACAGGAAGGAGAACTAACAAGATTCAGCAAAATAGGAGCAGGGAAAAAAGATGTGCACAAAAAGGGGGGGGGGGGAACAACCCAGAAAAAAACAGGGTGGGGACTCGTGGACTTTCTCCACCATGAAAAATTAATTTATAAGGTAAGCATAAATTATGTTTTCTTTCATACAGGTGGTGAGAGTCAACGGGTCCATTACTTCTGGGAACTAATACTCAAGCTGAGGAGTCCATGAGTAATAACAGAAAAGGGTAGGATCTAAGAAACATCTTTTTCACTGAGTAACTAAATCCACAATCCTAATAGAGCCAACCCTACCAAAGGCTGCCTCAGAAGAAGCAGGAACATTAAAATGGTAGAAAAAATATGCAGAGAAGACCAAGTAGCTGACTAGAAAAAATTGGTCCACTGATAAAACATTCTAAAAACACAAAATGGTAACTGATCTTAAAAAAATAGCAGAAAGCCTTCTAGGTGGAGGCTGAACTGCTTTCAAGAAAACTATATGAATCAAAAGCTTCAGAGAATTTCTGCTTTTTCTTGGGCTTTTTGGTTGAACTTCCCAGAACCAGCAAAATGAACAAGCTAAAAGTTTGCCTGAAAACCTAAGTAGTGTCAAAATAATACTACAAAGCTCTAACATATTCCAAAACATTAAGAGACCATTCTGAATAATAAAGAAAAAAACAACAAATGTCCCAGCTTATATAGTCAGAAAACATAATCTTATTCTAAAGAAAAATAATATAAGGAAGACACAATGGGCTCGATTTCTCAAGCCCTTCGCCTCTCTGCAACTGCAGGTTCTCACAAGAGAAACTGTAGTCACGATTTATCAAGCAGCGGTCATCAGACCGCTGCTTCCTGCCCTCTTCTCCACCTCTTAGGTGGAGAATTTCAATCTCCCCGGTCTCATCCGACCAGGGAGATTGACAGCTCCTGCCCGTGCGTGATTGGCTGTGCGCAGGCCGGGGACGATGTTGCACAAGAGAGCATAAGCGCTCATGTGCAAAGATAAATACTAACGGAATTTGCCCCGGTCCGCTGATGAAATAGCTAAATGAAAGAAAAAAAAACTTCCAGAGGAACCTGCAAAATCCTCAAGACCAAATAAGGGTTCCAAGGAGGAAACATTGATAACAGGCTTAAAGTAAAGGTCAACTTTAAAGAATGAAAGCCCATTTTTAAAAAATACTATTAAAAACAGGGGCACTTTCATGCATCAAAGTTTATAAAAGCAGCTGTTTTGTTTAAAAACTTACCTCTCTCCTCTTCACAGCCGATCCTCTCTTCATATGTCAGCAATGACGAATCCGGCTTACTCCCCAGAGCAAACATTCCCTGAGGCCATCCAGTGATTGGAGGAAGCTGGATTCTTCAAAGCTGACGTATGAAGAGAGGTTTTGCGGGAGGGGAAGTCGCTCTGGCTGTGAAGAGAGGTAAGTTTTTAAACAAAACGACTGCTTTGTAAACTTTGATGAATGAAAGTGCCCCTGTTTTTTTTTTTTTATATTTTTCTTTATTGAGGTTTTCAACAATTCCAACGTCAAAACTAAAAAAAAAAAAGAGAAGAAAAAGATGCAACATTAAACCATAGTCTGGTACACACAGAAAGATCAGTGCATATTACAATAAATCATAATGACCTTAAATTCTTGTTAGGTATTCTGTTCTTGATAGCACTTTAAAGAGTCTCACCGACACCTTTGATTTTTAACACAACTATATAAACAATGATTTTCCGTGCTTCAGTAACATTTTGCAGCGACAAGCAGAAAGCAAATAAAAACTAAGAATATAACCCTCTTTACCATGTTTATGTCTGCACTCTCAGGTAAGTGCATCAGTACCAGTCAAGCCAGTATCCAACCATCCTGCCCCTTCCACTGAGAACTGATGGGTTTCTGCTTTTTCTCTTTTCTTTCCCTTTCTTCTCTCATTTCTTCCTCTTTCCTTTCTCTCCTTCTCCCTCCTCTTCTCGCCCTCCTTCCCTTCCCTTCACCCCGCCTTCTCTCTTACCCTCCTTCTCTCCCCTTCCCCTAATATAAATTATTAAGGTTTCTGAATTTTTATAAAAGACAAAGGGACCAGAAAAAAAAAAACACACACAACAGACACAAAAAAAAAACAAACAAACAAAAAAAACAAAAAAAACCCGCATTGCTTGACTCCCCCCCCCCCCTCCGCGCCACCCCCACATTACCAAATACCCAAGAGAACTATTTCCGAGTTTTGAAATGGGCTTATCATATACTCTATTTCGCTTGGCGAGAAACTTTTAATGAATTTTGACCATTTACTAAAAAATGTTACAATTTCACCCTCTGAGTTTAGATCTGTGGCGAGTTGTTCAACTCTGTATTGTTTTTTAAGAAAGTTTTTAACCTCGTTCACTGTGGGGCTAAATCTGGTTTTCCATTTCTTAAAAATCAGATTTCTTGCTGCAAGAACTACTAGATTTAATATCTTAGCATCTCTGAAATCCTCCTTATTGTTTGACAAAAAAATTATGTTTGTGAGGGTAAATTTAAGAGGCTTTATTTTTACCACTTTTACTAACCAGTACTCTAGTTTGCGCCAGAATTGTTCTATTTTTGGGCAATGCCACACCATATGCAATAAGTCTGCTGCCAGTAAACTGCATTTTGGACATTTTTTGAAATCGGCATTGTTCCATCTATATGCTTCATCTGGCATATAATATATCTGATATATGAGCTTTGTATGGGACTCTCTCCATATTTCGGATATCGTAGAGTTACGTAGTAGCGTGAAGGATCTCATAATATGTAATTCCTTATCTATGTTCATGGAGAGTTGATCTGACCATTTTTGAGCTAGTTTTTCAACATTACTGAGGCCTTTCTGCGAGTTCAAGAGGATATACCATGGGGAGATGGAGCCTCGTCCAGCCTTGATCAGGGCCGGCCATGGCTCCAGCTTCCCCCAAGTCCACTTCCAGTTGTATTGGGCAAGTAGCTGAGTAGTGTAATGCCTAGCTTGGAGATAGGCGAAAAAATCTTTATTACTAAGATTGAATTCCACTTTCAGTTCATGGAAAGATTTAATAATTCCTGACTCTGAGTGATGGAGCTGTGCTACCTGTCTGAGCCCCTGCTCCTGCCACTTTTTCAGGTGCGGGGCTTGGGATCCCTCTTGAAATTCTATATTACCTAAAAAGGTTTGATACCTGGGAATATTGGTATTTATTCCCAGCAATGTGCCTATCTTCTTCCAGGCCTGAATTATTACATATATAGTTTTAAAATTTTTCACCTGTTTAGGCATTAAGTGGGTTGGTGTATGTAGGAGCGATACTGGCTTTAAAGGGAAGGTTACACTATCCTCTAACTTATTATCCGTAAAGTAGTCAGCTTCTGCTACCCAGTATGCCGCAGTGCGACCCAAAAAAACTAGATTGTACAAATACAAGTTTGGAAGAGCCAGCCCAGCAAATTGCCTAGTCAGGTATAGCCTATGCAAGGCGATTCTGGGTTTCCTTGACTGCCATATAAATTTCCGCAGAGCCGTATTAAATTTCTTGATATCTTGCGTTTTTATAAAAAGCGGGAGGTTTTGAAGAGTATATGATATCTTTGGCAAAATTACCATTTTATATAGTGCTACGCGCCCCGAAAGGGAGAGAGGTAGATTCTGCCAATCTCTCATAAGAGAGATGGCACGTGCAAAGATTGGGGTGAAATTTAAGGAATACCATTCCTGGGGGTCTGCCGAGACAAATATCCCCAGATATCTGAGCGAATCCCGAACAGTCTTAAATGGATTATTTAAATATGACGTGTCGGTCATCCTTAACCAAAGTAATTCTGTTTTTTTGTTTGTTCATTTTGTAGCCTGCGAATTGGCCAAATTGTTCAATTAACTCAAGAATTATTGGAATATTCCGAGAGGTATTAGAGACATACACCAGCAGATCGTCCGCATAAAGAGACACTTTTAACTCATGTTTATTAATCCTGATACCATCAATGTACTTTCTAATTTTTGCGGCCAGGGGTTCAATCGCTAGATCGAATAAAAGGGGGGAAAGCGGACATCCCTGCCTTGTGCCCTGTTCCAGTCGGATAGTCTGTGACTCTTGCCCGTGCATGGCCAATTTTGATGTTGCCTGCGTGCATAAATTGTTTACAAGATTTAAAAATTTATCCTGAAATCCGTATTGTTTCAGTGTAGTTAGAATGTGATCATGACTGACTCGATCGAACGCCTTCTCGGCGTCGATCGCTATAATCGCAGCGTCCGTTAGATTATCCGCTAACTTCCTTTCGCTATTCTTAAAGTAATCAATGGCTAGAAGAAGTTGTCTAATTTTAGATGAAGAGCTCCTTTTTACAAGAAACCCCACCTGATCTTTATGAATCAATTCCCCTAAACCTTTTTGCATTCTCTTGGCCATAATTGAAGCAAATATTTTGTAGTCTGTGTTAAGCAATGCAATGGGTCTATACGACTCTCTGCAGTGAGGGTCTTTGCCAGGTTTAGGTATTAATATAGTTTGTGATGCTAAAAAGCTAGGAGATATTTGATTGTTCTGTTGGAACAGATAATTAAAGAGAATAGTCAGATGCGGAGTGATTGCTTCATCTAGACTTTTATAAAATTCATTTGGCAATGAGTCGGGGCCAGGCGCTTTCTCTGTTTTCAAAGCTTGAATTACTTGGCTTACTTCCAGCTCTGTTATTGGGGCGTTCAATGCCAGGTTGAATTCAGGAGATGCTTTCGTAAGTGCGATATCTTTCCAAAAACTCTCCTTTATAAATGTATTTACTGTGTTCGCCGCATAAATTGCTTTATAATATAAAAAAAAGGATTCAGATATTTCCTCCGGTGAAGTGAGCAATGTTTTATTAACTCGTATAGTTTCCACAGTTTTTGAAGATCTCGAATTCTTAACCACTTTAGCCAGTAATTTGCCCGATTTGTTACCGAATTTATAAAAATTAGATTGGTATCTTAAATCTGCTTGTGTTGAGTTGAGAAGTAAAAAAGTGTCTCTGTTATCTTTAGCTTTGGTGTATTTTCTCCAATTCTCCTCGGAAGATATATTTATATACCTATTATAAGCATTAATAACCGTATTAATTACTTGTTTTTCCCTCCGGCGTGTTTCTTTTTTGATGTTTGCCATATATGCGATTATATCCCCCCTCAGTACCGCTTTTGCTGTTTCCCACAGAATCAGTGGACTCGCCACTGAGTCTTTGTTGTTTCGAAAATAATCCTCCCACCTTTCCTTGAGCCACAGTCTGAATTTTACATTCTTATTAAGATATTTTGGGTAGTAAAACGCCTGTCTCTTAGAGCCAGTTTTCGAGTCAGGAATGTTTAATGTGATTGGCGCGTGGTCAGATAATAAGATTTCCTCTATATGAGCTTTGACCCCCTTGTGATAGAGGCTATCATTAATTAGCATGAGATCAATTCTCGATAGGGATTTTGTTGTTTTAGAGCAACATGTGTACTTTCTGCTATCGGGATTCTGAACCCTCCAAATATCTCTAACTGCTAGATTTCTCATGATGGATTTGAATAATTTATTTTCCAATTTGTCCTTCTTGTTTATCTTCTGTTTCAGCCCATATCTCAATCTGTCAATTGGGGCTCGTGGGGACATGTTAAAGTCCCCTGCTATTATTATGTGTCCTTCCGCCACTTGCAATAGTTTCGCTTGAAGAGAGTCCCAAAACCCATACTCAATTATGTTTGGTGCATACAAATTGCATATAGTGTATATTGAATTTGAAATTTTCAATTTTAAGATTATAAATCTACTGTCTGGGTCAATCAATGTATCTAGTTTTTCATAACTTAATTTCTTCCCAATCAGAATTGCAACTCCCTTACTCCTATTGAGTGAGGGTGCGAAGAAGCATTCCGCCACCCAGGACGCTTTCAATTTCCGCGATTCCTCTGCGTTAAGATGTGTTTCCTGGAGTAGTGCTATGAGGGACTGGGTTTTCTGTAAATGAGTCAGAATTGCTTTGCATTTAATAGGTGATGCAATTCCGCCTATGTTCCATGAGGTAATTTTAATTTCCTTATTCCCTGTGTTGTTCATGTATGTCTAAAAAAAAAAGCAATTGTGTATATGCAGGATACTCCTGAATTGACTGGGACCCGCGGCGGGGGGGGAGGGAGGGGAAGGACAGCGGACAAAAGAAAAAATGGGGGAGAAAAAAAAAAAAAAAAAAAGGAAGGGGGAGCCACCCCATACAATTAACAAAAAACTAAAACAATCCCTAATTCTTACACTAAATTTATCATTTAGCCCCATATTCTATTATCTTTTTTTCAGCATCAGCTGCTGAGTCAAAAAAAAAACGTTTGACCTTCAAGTGTAAGTTTTAGCCTTGCTGGAAAGATGACCGTAGCTTGCCATCCCATCTTCAGCATCTTACCGCAAACCGGGGAGAGCTCCCTCCTCTTTGTGGAGGTTTCTATAGAAAAATCTTGAAATAACAAAATTTTATCTCCATTATAAAAAATAGGTTGATTCTTGCGATAAAATTGGAGGAACATCATTTTGTCCTGATAGTTCAGAAATTTTGCTATGATTGATCTGGGTCTGGCTATGTTACTTGAGGAGTCGGGAGCCCTCCCCAGTCTGTGAACTCTTTCGATCAGAACAGGTGTTTGTGCTGGGGGGATTTTTAACAGTTGTGGTATAGTGTGCGTCATAACCTGCATAAGTTCTTCCTGTTTAACCGATTCTGGGAGACCCACAATTCTGAGGTTATTCCTCCTTGATCTGTTTTCTTGATCATCAATTTTGGCTTTTAATTTCAAGATCTCAGAGTGATGATCTTCGGTTTTAGAAAAATAAGCATTTGATGTATCCTCTAAATCCGAAATTCTCTGCTCTGCTTCCTGAATTCTTTTCGAAAACTGTCTGATCTCTAGGGTCAGTAACGAGATATCCTGTCTGATTTCACTTTTTAATAGGTCAAATTTTGGGGTGATGGCCTCTAGTATGCTTGCAACAAGATTTGTTGATTCATATGGAATCGAAGGATTATGCGGCTTCAAGGGAGTAGTTTCTATAGGTGTGCCTGCCGGTGTCCCTGGCAAAATTTTATTCCTACGGTCCTTGTTCCTGGCTGCCATATCTAGAATATTTTTTCCCGTGAGTGATGGTGAAGTGATATATTTATCCATACACGATGGAGAAGTGTATACAAAGATACGTGGAAAAAAAATAAAATAAGAAAACTAGGTGACTTAAGTAATTGATGTGCTAGTTAAGAGAAGGAGGGGAGGGGAGAAGAAGGGAGAAAAAAGAGAGGAGGAGAGAGGGAAAAAAAAAAAAAAAAAAAAAGGGGGAGAGAGGTAAAGAGGGAAAGTGCTTAGGTCGTGAAGGAATGCAGTGTCACAAAAAGGTGGTATGTGAAAGACGAGGAGAAAAAAAAAAAAAAAAAAAAAGAAAAAACAGAATTTATGTTTACCTGATAAATTTCTTTCTCCAACGGTGTGTCCGGTCCACGGCGTCATCCTTACTTGTGGGATATTCTCTTCCCCAACAGGAAATGGCAAAGAGCCCAGCAAAGCTGGTCACATGATCCCTCCTAGGCTCCGCCTACCCCAGTCATTCGACCGACGTTAAGGAGGAATATTTGCATAGGAGAAACCATATGGTACCGTGGTGACTGTAGTTAAAGAAAAATAAAATATCAGACCTGATTAAAAAAACCAGGGCGGGCCGTGGACCGGACACACCGTTGGAGAAAGAAATTTATCAGGTAAACATAAATTCTGTTTTCTCCAACATAGGTGTGTCCGGTCCACGGCGTCATCCTTACTTGTGGGAACCAATACCAAAGCTTTAGGACACGGATGAAGGGAGGGAGCAAATCAGGTCACCTAAATGGAAGGCACCACGGCTTGCAAAACCTTTCTCCCAAAAATAGCCTCAGAAGAAGCAAAAGTATCAAACTTGTAAAATTTGGTAAAAGTGTGCAGTGAAGACCAAGTCGCTGCCCTACATATCTGATCAACAGAAGCCTCGTTCTTGAAGGCCCATGTGGAAGCCACAGCCCTAGTGGAATGAGCTGTGATTCTTTCGGGAGGCTGCCGTCCGGCAGTCTCGTAAGCCAATCTGATGATGCTTTTAATCCAAAAAGAGAGAGAGGTAGAAGTTGCTTTTTGACCTCTCCTTTTACCTGAATAAACAACAAACAAGGAAGATGTTTGTCTAAAATCCTTTGTAGCATCTAAATAGAATTTTAGAGCGCGAACAACATCCAAATTGTGCAACAAACGTTCCTTCTTTGAAACTGGTTTTGGACACAGAGAAGGTACGATAATCTCCTGGTTAATGTTTTTGTTAGAAACAACTTTAGGAAGAAAACCAGGTTTAGTACGTAAAACCACCTTATCTGCATGGAACACCAGATAAGGAGGAGAACACTGCAGAGCAGATAATTCTGAGACTCTTCTAGCAGAAGAAATCGCAACTAAAAACAAAACTTTCCAAGATAATAACTTAATATCAACGGAATGTAAGGGTTCAAACGGAACCCCCTGAAGAACTGAAAGAACTAAATTGAGACTCCAAGGAGGAGTCAAAGGTTTGTAAACAGGCTTGATTCTAACCAGAGCCTGAACAAAGGCTTGAACATCTGGCACAGCTGCCAGCTTTTTGTGAAGTAATACCGACAAGGCAGAAATCTGTCCCTTCAGGGAACTTGCAGATAATCCTTTTTCCAATCCTTCTTGAAGGAAGGATAGAATCCTAGGAATCTTAACCTTGTCCCAAGGGAATTCTTTAGATTCACACCAACAGATATATTTTTTCCAAATTTTGTGGTAAATCTTTCTAGTCACAGGCTTTCTGGCCTGAACAAGAGTATCGATCACAGAATCTGAGAATCCTCGCTTCGATAAAATCAAGCGTTCAATCTCCAAGCAGTCAGCTGGAGTGAAACCAGATTCGGATGTTCGAACGGACCCTGAACAAGAAGGTCTCGTCTCAAAGGTAGCTTCCAAGGTGGAGCCGATGACATATTCACCAGATCTGCATACCAAGTCCTGCGTGGCCACGCAGGAGCTATCAAGATCACCGACGCCCTCTCCTGCTTGATCCTGGCTATCAGCCTGGGGATGAGAGGAAATGGCGGGAACACATAAGCTAGTTTGAAGGTCCAAGGTGCTACTAGTGCATCCACTAGAGCCGCCTTGGGATCCCTGGATCTGGCCCCGTAGCAAGGAACTTTGAAGTTCTGACGAGAGGCCATCAGATCCATGTCTGGAATGCCCCACAGGTGAGTGACTTGGGCAAAGATTTCCGGATGGAGTTCCCACTCCCCCGGATGCAATGTCTGACGACTCAGAAAATCCGCTTCCCAATTTTCCACTCCTGGGATGTGGATAGCAGACAGGTGGCAGGAGTGAGACTCCGCCCAAAGAATAATTTTGGTTACTTCTTCCATCGCTAGGGAACTCCTTGTTCCCCCCTGATGGTTGATGTACGCAACAGTCGTCATGTTGTCTGATTGAAACCGTATGAACCTGGTCCTCGCAAGCTGGGGCCAGGCCTGGAGCGCATTGAATATCGCTCTCAGTTCCAGAATATTTATCGGTAGAAGAGATTCTTCCCGAGACCAAAGACCCTGAGCTTTCAGGGATCCCCAGACCGCGCCCCAGCCTATCAGACTGGCGTCGGTCGTGACAATGACCCACTCTGGTCTGTGGAACATCATCCCTTGAGACAGATTGTCCAGGGACAGCCACCAACGGAGTGAGTCTCTGGTCCTCTGATTTACTTGTATCTTCGGAGACAAGTCTGTATAGTCCCCATTCCACTGACTGAGCATGCACAGTTGTAATGGTCTTAGATGAATGCGCGCAAAAGGAACTATGTCCATCGCCGCCACCATCAACCCGATCACTTCCATGCACTGAGCTATGGAAGGAAGAGGAACGGAATGAAGTATCCGACAAGAGTCCAGAAGCTTTGTTTTTCTGGCCTCTGTTAGAAAGATCCTCATTTCTAAGGAGTCTATAATTGTTCCCAAGAAGGGAACCCTTGTTGACGGGGATAGAGAACTCTTTTCCACGTTCACTTTCCAGCCGTGAGATCTGAGAAAGGCCAGGACAATGTCCGTGTGAGCCTTTGCTTGAGGAAGGGACGACGCTTGAATCAGAATGTCGTCCAGGTAAGGTACTACTGCAATGCCCCTTGGTCTTAGCACCGCTAGAAGGGACCCTAGTACCTTTGTGAAAATCCTTGGAGCAGTGGCTAATCCGAAAGGAAGCGCCACGAACTGGTAATGTTTGTCCAGGAATGCAAACCTTAGGAACCGATGATGTTCCTTGTGGATAGGAATATGTAGATACGCATCCTTTAAATCCACCGTGGTCATAAATTGACCTTCCTGGATGGAAGGAAGGATAGTTCGAATGGTTTCCATCTTGAACGATGGGACCTTGAGAAATTTGTTTAAGATCTTGAGATCTAGGATTGGTCTGAACGTTCCCTCTTTTTTGGGAACTATGAACAGATTGGAGTAGAACCCCATCCCTTGTTCTCTTAATGGAACAGGATGAATCACTCCCATTTTTAACAGGTCTTCTACACAATGTAAGAACGCCTGTCTTTTTATGTGGTCTGAAGACAACTGCGACTTGTGGAACCTCCCCCTTGGGGGAAGTCCCTTGAATTCCAGAAGATAACCCTGGGAGACTATTTCTAGCGCCCAAGGATCCAGAACATCTCTTGCCCAAGCCTGAGCGAAGAGAGAGAGTCTGCCCCCCACCAGATCCGGTCCCGGATCGGGGGCCAATATTTCATGCTGTCTTGGTAGCAGTGGCAGGTTTCTTGGCCTGCTTTCCCTTGTTCCAGCCTTGCATTGGTCTCCAAGCTGGCTTGGCCTGAGAAGTATTACCCTCTTGCTTAGAGGACGTAGCACCTTGGGCTGGTCCGTTTTTACGAAAGGGACGAAAATTAGGTCTATTTTTTGCCTTGAAGGGCCGATCCTGAGGAAGGGCGTGGCCCTTACCCCCAGTGATATCAGAGATAATCTCTTTCAAGTCAGGACCAAACAGCGTTTTCCCCTTGAAAGGAATGTTTAGTAGCTTGTTCTTGGAAGACGCATCAGCCGACCAAGATTTCAACCAAAGCGCTCTGCGCGCCACAATAGCAAACCCAGAGTTCTTAGCCGCTAACTTAGCCAATTGCAAAGAGGCGTCTAGAGTGAAAGAATTAGCCAATTTGAGAGCATTGATTCTGTCCATAATCTCCTCATAAGGAGGAGAGTCACTATCGAGCACCTTAAGCAGTTCATCAAACCAGAAATATGCGGCTGTAGTGACAGGGACAATGCATGAAATGGGTTGTAGAAGGTAACCCTGCTGAACAAACATCTTTTTAAGCAAACCTTCTAATTTTTTATCCATAGGATCTTTGAAAGCACAACTATCCTCTATGGGAATAGTGGTGCGTTTGTTTAAAGTAGAAACCGCTCCCTCGACCTTGGGGACTGACTGCCATAAGTCCTTTCTGGGGTCGACCATAGGAAACAATTTTTTAAATATGGGGGGAGGGACGAAAGGAATACCGGGCCTTTCCCATTCTTTATTAACAATGTCCGCCACCCGCTTGGGTATAGGAAAAGCTTCTGGGAGCCCCGGCACCTCTAGGAACTTGTCCATTTTACATAGTTTCTCTGGGATGACTAAATTTTCACAATCATCCAGAGTGGATAATACCTCCTTAAGCAAAATGCGGAGATGTTCCAATTTAAATTTAAATGTAATCACATCAGATTCAGCCTGCTGAGAAATGTTCCCTAAATCAGTAATTTCTCCCTCAGACAAAACCTCCCTGGCCCCCTCAGATTGGGTTAGGGGCCCTTCAGAGATATTAATATCAGCGTCGTCATGCTCTTCAGTAACTAAAACAGAGCAGCCACGCTTACGCTGACAAGGGTTCATTTTGGCTAAAATGTTTTTGACAGAATTATCCATTACAGCCGTTAATTGTTGCATAGTAAGGAGTATTGGCGCGCTAGATGTACTAGGGGCCTCCTGAGTGGGCAAGACTCGTGTAGACGAAGGAGGGAATGATGCAGTACCATGCTTACTCCCCTCACTTGAGGAATCATCTTGGGCATCATTGTCATTATCACATAAATCACATTTATTTAAATGAATAGGAATTCTGGCTTCCCCACATTCAGAACACAGTCTATCTGGTAGTTCAGACATGTTAAACAGGCATAAACTTGATCAGAAAGTACAAAAAACGTTTTAAAATAAAACCGTTACTGTCACTTTAAATTTTAAACTGAACACACTTTATTACTGCAATTGCGAAAAAACATGAAGGAATTGTTCAAAATTCACCAAATTTTCACCACAGCGTCTTAAAGCCTTGAAAATATTGCACACCAATTTTGGAAGCTTTAACCCTTAAAATAACGGAACCGGAGCCGTTTTAAGCTTTAAACCCCTTTACAGTCCCTGGTATCTGCTTTGCTGAGACCCAACCAAACCCAAAGGGGAATACGATACCAAATGACGCCTTCAGAAGTCTTTTATAAGTATCAGAGCTCCTCTCACATGCGACTGCATGCCATGCCTCTCAAAAACAAGTGCGCAACACCGGCGCGAAAATGAGACTCTGCCTATGCTTTGGGAAAGCCCCTAAAGAATAAGGAGTCTAAAACAGTGCCTGCCGATATTATTAAATCAAAATACCCAGAATAAATGATTCCTCAAGGCTAAATAAGTGTTAATATCAATCGATTTAGCCCAAAAAAAGTCTACAGTTTAAATAAGCCCTTGTGAAGCCCTTATTTACAATCGTAATAAACATGGCTTACCGGATCCCATAGGGAAAATGACAGCTTCCAGCATTACATCGTCTTGTTAGAATGTGTCATACCTCAAGCAGCAAGAGACTGCAAACTGTTCCCCCAACTGAAGTTAATTGCTCTCAACAGTCCTGTGTGGAACAGCCATGGATTTTAGTTACGGTTGCTAAAATCATTTTCCTCATACAAACAGAATTCTTCATCTCTTTTCTGTTTCTGAGTAAATAGTACGTACCAGCACTATTTGAAAATAACAAACTCTTGATTGAATAATGAAAAACTACAGTTAAACACTAAAAAACTCTAAGCCATCTCCGTGGAGATGTTGCCTGTACAACGGCAAAGAGAATGACTGGGGTAGGCGGAGCCTAGGAGGGATCATGTGACCAGCTTTGCTGGGCTCTTTGCCATTTCCTGTTGGGGAAGAGAATATCCCACAAGTAAGGATGACGCCGTGGACCGGACACACCTATGTTGGAGAAAAGTGAAGGGTGAAGTATAGTGAAGTGACAAAAATTAAGGGCCCTCTCTGGGGCCAAGATATACCAAAGTGTTAAATGTGTTCTAGCGCCAGAAACCAAGGACTCAAGGATATTAGCACTTTGAAGCCTTAGTCTAGATTAGGTGTTTATCTTTGGTACCCTTGTTGTTGGGTTGTCAACAAAACTTAGGCTCCTGTCAGGCCAAGTATGTTTGTTGAGTATATTCGACCTAAGTGTATTTCACGACCAACTAAGAAACTGCCAGATGGTCTGTGCGAGCACTTAGGTTCCCCTGCAACTCTTGGTTACTATACATATCAGAGGAGGATTTTTATAATATTTTATAGTTTAGAAATACATCATATTAGATATGTTCCTTAAATAAGAAGGTGTACCCGTTGATAGCCCCCTAGGGGGTAGGTTGCAACTGTTAGTCCCTAGCCTCTAGATGGGCTGTTTTAGAGTTTTCCCCAGGAGTGTAAAATAATAGATAATCCAATTAAGGAACATTAGACCATGGCTCACTATCTTCCCCACTATTAGCTAGCAGTCCTAACACTGAATTTTCCAATATTGTACCGCTAAACCGCTTTTCTTTCATCAAATTGCCATATCCAGGACTTTCACCCCTGCATCTGCCCCTCAGTGTCACTGGCAGTTCGATGTAGAAAAATAGCTCCTAATAGTCACAGTGATTTCTGAGAGGCAGTATGGCTGGGCCAAGCCCTAGATACCTTAGAAGCACTCTGAGTTACTTCAATACTATTACTGAGTCGTATACCTTAGCCTTTACACAGAGTATTCCAGATCTATGTACATAATGCTGGAATCTTAATGCCAGCACCACAGGCTGATAAGCTTAAAAACGTCAAAATTTTGCTCTGAAATGATGAAACCACTATAGCTCTTAAGCAACCCTTAATAGTAACAGCGATTTCTGTGTAACAGTAGAACTAAACCAAATCCTAATTGTTCCAAGAGGAATGCAGATTATTTGGATGCATTGATTAAATCTTGTATCTTAACCATTACACAACATATTTCATTTTTGTATATTATATGGTAAATTAGCGTATAAGCCAGCTATTATTCACCTCGCCAGTTATCTCCTGAATTTCTGACCCAGCTGGCACCTATTTGTGATTTTAACAGCTTGAATAAACAGAAAAACAGAAGAGTCTAAGCAAACATCGAAAACAATACAAGAAAAGAACCCAGAGCAGTGTTTGTAAGAAAGCTGAGGCCTGTTAGTGTCAGTAATTTACTGAGAGGATAATAGAGCAGAGTTATGACTTATTTGCCTCGAGGGGATTAGCTAGTTTCCAGGTGTCAAAGTTCAAACCTTAAGTTCTTTTTCTTATTTTCCCCTTTTTTTTCTTTCCTTTTTCAAAAAACAGTTAAACCATTAAATACTGTTCTCCTGCCCCGAATGGTGATAAAGTTCCAGACCTAGGGGTAGGCAATTAGCTGGTTCCCACCCGAGTTTTTCCCTTTTATTTCTTTCCTTTTGACTTTCTAGGCCGTTTTAAATTCAACCAACCTTCTTTATCGGCCAGCTGGAGTATGTAATCACAGTAACAGCCGCCCCGCACCTACCCGTCTTCACCATGTGGCTCTGTGTTTTGTGTCAGTTCTTAGAAAACAGCCGGCGTAATTTCTGTAGCCAGATACACTGCTCAGTGCTGGTCCCGGGCGTCAGATTGTTTACCTCGGTTCCCGAAGCTTTATGCCGCTCCCTTACCCCTTGACTCAGCTACTTGTTTTGCAGGAACCACCTCGCAGCATCAGTGGGGGGTAACCGCAGTCGCTGGAAGGGGTGCTTTCTTTTTGGAATTGCCTCTCGCGGGAACCGGGGCAGTCAAGAACTCACACTGCTCAATCCCCACACGCAGCACCGGTGGGTGGGGAGAACAGCTGTTCCTGCGGAGCCTCGCGTTAACTGCCGGAACTACTTCGACCCAATACCCTTGAGTCACAAAGACCTCCGCGGTGTTCTGGAATCAGGTAGCAGGGTAAGTTTCGGGTGGCCGTCACTGTGTCAAGGCTGTACTTGTGTGTGTAGATTCTGGGCTTCTTGCCCCACTCAATTGGCAGGATTATGAGTGGGAGGCCCACCTTCGATTTTTCCGTTCCTTCCACCTAAAGGGGAGCTTGCATAGGTAGGCTGCCAAACGATGTAAGCTCTTGGTGGAACAGGTCTTTCTTAGCGCAGTTGAATCTTGCGCTGCCGGGGTAGCACCAAAAGGATGTTTTTCTTGTGCTGTAGCAAAGCTTCCCCAAGTCCAGGGGAAAGCCAGGCGCGAAAAACCGCCAAGAACCAAGCTACCGGGAGTGAAAGCCTGGAGCACACACTCTTGCTATAGACTCCTCCTCTTCCTCCAGTGCCCCTGTTTTTAATAGTATTTTTAAATAAAAATTCCCTTACAATAGAGGCCAACTCTGAAGGGCCCTGAACATTGCACGAAGATTTAAACCATCAACAGGTAACCTCACCTCTTGAGTAAACCAAACTCCTTATGCCTTCTGAGAACCCCAGACAACCCCCCAACCTGAAAAAACTTCCATCTGTAGAGATTACAGACAAAAGAATCCCCCTGTATAAATAGCTAATAGCTCATATACCAAGACAGAAACAGACATGTTCTGGAATATAAATGAGTCCCCAGAGACAACTTAGAAAGGTCCCTATATTATTGGAAAAAGATACAAAGCTGCAGGACTCATCTGGAAGCGAGCAAACCAAGAATAGCAACCAAGGCAAACAACATGAGACCTGACACCTCCATGCACAGAGCCACTGAAGGAAAAACAAAGAGACTGAAGGTTCTAATAGGCAAACCCAAGCTTCAACCGTCTTGCTCTGCCAAAGAAAGACTTATAGAAACAATCTCTAAAATCCAAGAAAAGCAACCTTTATCTGAGGAACCAGTTAACTGTTTGGAAAAATGACTTTCTAACCATGATGTTGAAGAAACAACAGGCTACAGGAGAGAAATAATGCTGAATGAAAAGATAAAACCTGAACCAATATATCATCCAGGCCAGGAAACACTGCAACACCCTGAAAACGGTTTACAGATAAGAGGGTATCCAAAACCATTAAGAATATTCTAAGAGCTGTCGCCAGACTAAAAGGAAGCGCAACAAAGTGAAAAAAGCTTGTCCAAAAAAGCAAATCTCAGAAACGGATGTTCCTGGAAATAAGAGCATAAAAAGATAGGCATCCTTAAAATCTTTTGAGGGCACAAACCGACCTCACAGAAAAGACTAAACAGTTTCCATTTCGAAAATAGGAACTTGAGAAACTTGTTCAAAGTTTCTAGCTCAGAACAGATCGGAAAGTTCCTTCCTAAAAAAAAAAAAAAAAATGAATGGAAACTGCAACAGGGACAAGAAACGCACCAAGGGATTAAACAGTATATAACATTTAACTGAAATATTCCCATCTACTTTGAACCTCTGAAGTATAAAAGCCAAGATTCCCTTTAAGAGAGAATATGCAACAAAAAGAAAAAAAGGATGTAAACAAAAAATATCAGATTAAGACTTTAAAGAAAGAAAAACCTCTGAGGACACAGCAGCCTCATTAACTAGAAACATAATAATAACTAGAAGAAGGTAAATTCTGAACTGACTTTTTACAATTAGTTGAAAGAGGCATGATCACCATATATAATAATATATATAGTGATGACCTAAACGGCTTTTAGGGCACAAAGTATATAAAAATATAGTCCTTACCCAAAAGGCAAAGTCACTTTATATGTGAGCACCAGTATATAGTCCAATAGTGGGGTACCTCATGTGCTCCTGCCCAGTGTTGTGAAAAGGAAAGAAACAGGCAGGGAATACCCCACACACTCACCCCAGCAGTTTGGAAATACCCGGGTTCTCCAATGCTTCCTTGCGCTGCAGCTCCGGAATAGGCCCGTCCACAGGGAGTACCATCGAATGGTGGCTAGTGCAACATGCACTTCGTTATCGATCAGAAGACTCTGCTTGCCTCCATTCATTATCCGCTCCCCTCCTGGGTCCTCTCCACAAACGGCTGCTCAGCGTCTGACGTCACCCGGAATTCCTCCTCCAGCTGACCACTCCGTCAAATGCCGCTGTTCACTGTGGCTGGATGCGGGTGAGGTGCAATTCAGGCAGGTAGGCAAAAACCTCTGTGCATGCTCGAACTCCAAGTGAGCATAAATAAAAGTGAAATAAGCAGCACCAGCGATCTTGGCAAATAAAAACTGCTTTTATTGACAGTTCAGGATTAACTTTAATACGAAGCAAGGGACAATGGTGACAGTGGGTGCCTTAGGAAAACACACATAGAACTAACTGCTGACGAGTTTCAGCCCTTCTGGCCGTAATCGTAGCTACTGCTGAAACGCGTCAGAAGTTAATTCTGTGTGTGTTTTCCTAAGGCACCCACTGTCACCATTGTCCCTTGCTTCTTATTGAAGTTAATCCTGAACTGTCAATAAAAGCAGTTTTTATTTGCCAAGATCGCTGGTGCTGCTTATTTCACTTTTACTTACCCAAAAGGCACTCTGCTACTGAAGGAAACCAAAAGGAAGCCGAGACCAGTGTTGAAAAATAACAGCAGAGGAACTGGAATAGGAGTATATCGACGAACCAACAGGCAGCGGCAAAGGACAAAATCCCTGCGACCCCTATATCAAGGCTTGTGACTCCCCACTTCTAATACTCCAAATACATCCCTCCAACAAGCAACTTGTACTCTGTGGGGAACCAGGCCTCAACTAGATCTGAGAACCCCTCTCTCTCTGAAGAATCAAATGCACAACTTCATACTTCGACCACCTCAAGTGAAGGCAATAACAAGACTGAGGTACTGGTGAGGTGGGAGGTGTTTTATGGAGTTCTTGGAGTTTGGCAATCTTAGCCGCCTCCTACTGGTAGGGGAGAGTAATTCCCAGGAGTAATGGATTGAGGACTCTCCCCACCTGTTTTGAAAGAAAAAAAAAAACAGAATTTATGCTTACCTGATAAATTACTTTCTCCAACGGTGTGTCCGGTCCACGGCGTCATCCTTACTTGTGGGAATATCTCTTCCCCAACAGGAAATGGCAAAGAGTCCCAGCAAAGCTGGCCATATAGTCCCTCCTAGGCTCCGCCCACCCCAGTCATTCGACCGACGGACAGGAGGAAAAATATAGGAGAAACCATATGGTACCGTGGTGACTGTAGTTAGAGAAAATAATTCATCAGACCTGATTAAAAAACCAGGGCGGGCCGTGGACCGGACACACCGTTGGAGAAAGTAATTTATCAGGTAAGCATAAATTCTGTTTTCTCCAACATTGGTGTGTCCGGTCCACGGCGTCATCCTTACTTGTGGGAACCAATACCAAAGCTTTAGGACACGGATGAAGGGAGGGAGCAAATCAGGTTACCTAAACGGAAGGCACCACGGCTTGCAAAACCTTTCTCCCAAAAATAGCCTCCGAAGAAGCAAAAGTATCAAATTTGTAAAATTTGGCAAAAGTGTGGAGTGAAAACCAAGTCGCTGCCTTACATATCTGGTCAACAGAAGCCTCGTTCTTGAAGGCCCATGTGGAAGCCACAGCCCTAGTGGAGTGAGCTGTGATTCTTTCAGGAGGCTGCCGTCCGGCAGTCTCATAAGCCAATCGGATGATGCTTTTAAGCCAAAAGGAAAGAGGTAGAAGTCTCTTTTTGACCTCTCCTTTTACCAGAATAGAAAACAAACAAAGAAGATATTTGTCTGAAATCTTTTGTAGCCTATAAATAGAATTTTAGAGCACGGACTACGTCCAAATTGTGTAACAAACGTTCCTTCTTTGAAACTGGATTCGGACATAAAGAAGGTACAACTATCTCCTGGTTAATATTCTTGCTAGAAACAACCTTTGGAAGAAAACCAGGCTTAGTACGCAAAACCACCTTATCTGCATGGAACACCAGATAGGGCGGAGAACACTGCAGAGCAGATAACTCTGAAACTCTTCTAGCAGAAGAAATAGCAACCAAAAACAAGACTTTCCAAGATAGTAACTTAATATCTATGGAATGTAAAGGTTCAAACGGAACCCCTTGAAGAACTGAAAGAACTAGATTTAGACTCCAGGGAGGAGTCAAAGGTCTGTAAACAGGCTTGATCCTAACCAGAGCCTGTACAAATGCTTGAACATCTGGCACAGCTGCCAGTCTTTTGTGTAGTAAGACAGATAAAGCAGAGATCTGTCCCTTTAGAGAACTTGCAGATAATCCTTTCTCCAAACCTTCTTGTAGAAAGGAGAGAATCTTAGGAATTTTTATCTTATCCCATGGGAATCCTTTGGATTCACACCAACAGATATATCTTTTCCATATTTTATGGTAAATCTTTCTAGTTACCGGTTTTCTGGCCTGAACCAGAGTATCTATCACAGAATCTGAAAACCCACGCTTTGAAAGAATCAAGCGTTCAATCTCCAAGCCGTCAGCTGGAGGGAGACCAGATTTGGATGTTCGAATGGACCCTGAACAAGAAGGTCCTGTCTCAAAGGTAGCTTCCATGGTGGAACCGATGACATATTCACCAGGTCTGCATACCAAGTCCTGCGTGGCCACGCAGGAGCTATCAAGATCACCGAGGCCCTCTCCTGTTTGATCCTGGCTACCAGCCTGGGAATGAGAGGAAACGGTGGAAATACATAAGCTAGGTTGAAGGTCCAAGGTGCTACTAGTGCATCTACTAGAGTCGCCTTGGGATCCCTGGATCTGGGCCCGTAGCAAGGAACCTTGAAGTTCTGACGAGACGCCATCAGATCCATGTCTGGAATGCCCCATAATTGAGTTAGTTGGGCAAAGATCTCCGGGTGGAGTTCCCGCTCCCCCGGATGGAATGTCTGACGACTCAGATAATCCGCTTCCCAGTTTTCCACACCTGGGATGTGGATCGCAGATAGGTGGCAGGAGTGATCCTCCGCCCATTGAATTATTTTGGTCACTTCTTTCATCGCCAGGGAACTCCTTGTTCCCCCCTGATGATTGATATACGCAACGGTCGTCATGTTGTCTGATTGGAATCTTATGAATCTGGCCTTTGCTAGCTGAGGCCAAGCCCTGAGAGCATTGAAGATCGCTCTTAGTTCCAGAATGTTTATCGGGAGAAGAGACTCTTCCCGAGACCATAGTCCCTGAGCTTTCAGGGATTCCCAGACCGCGCCCCAGCCCACTAGACTGGCGTCGGTCGTGACAATGACCCACTCTGGTCTGCGGAAGCTCATTCCCTGGGATAGATGGTCCAGGGTCAGCCACCAACGGAGTGAATCTCTGGTCTTCTGATCTACTTGAATCATTGGAGACAAGTCTGTATAGTCCCCATTCCACTGTTTGAGCATGCACAGTTGTAATGGTCTTAGATGAATTCGTGCAAAAGGAACTATGTCCATTGCTGCAACCATCAACCCTACTACTTCCATGCACTGCGCTATGGAAGGACGTGGAACAGAATGAAGAACTTGACAAGTGCTTAGAAGTTTTGACTTTCTGACCTCTGTCAGAAAAATCCTCATTTCTAAGGAATCTATTATTGTTCCCAAGAAGGGAACTCTTGTTGATGGAGACACAGAACTTTTTTCTATGTTCACCTTCCATCCGTGTGATCTGAGAAAGGCCAGAACGATGTCTGTATGAGCCTTTGCTTTTGACAGGGACGACGCTTGTATTAGAATGTCGTCCAAGTAAGGTACTACTGCAATGCCCCTCGGTCTTAGAACCGCTAGAAGGGACCCTAGTACCTTTGTGAAAATCCTTGGAGCAGTGGCTAACCCGAATGGGAGGGCCACAAACTGGTAATGTTTGTCCAGAAAGGCGAACCTTAGGAACTGATGATGTTCTTTGTGGATAGGAATATGTAGGTACGCATCCTTTAGATCCACGGTAGTCATAAATTGACCTTCCTGGATAGTGGGTAGAATCGTTCGAATGGTTTCCATCTTGAACGATGGTACCCTGAGAAATTTGTTTAGGATCTTCAAATCCAAAATTGGTCTGAAAGTTCCCTCTTTTTTGGGAACTACGAACAGATTAGAATAAAATCCCATTCCTTGTTCCTTTATTGGAACTGGGTGTATCACTCCCATCTTTAACAGGTCTTCTACACAATGTAAGAACGCCTGTCTCTTTATTTGGTTTAAGGATAAGTGAAACATGTGGAACCTTCCCCTTGGGGGTAGTTCCCTGAATTCCAGAAGATAACCCTGAGAAACTATTTCTAGTGCGCAGGGATCCTGAACATCTCTTGCCCAAGCCTGAGCAAAGAGAGAGAGTCTGCCCCCTACTAGATCCGGTCCCGGATCGGGGGCTACTCCTTCATGCTGTTTTGTTAGCGGCAGCAGGCTTCTTGGCCTGCTTACCCTTGATCCAGCCTTGCATCGGTTTCCAGGCTGGTTTGGGTTGTGAGGCATTACCCTCTTGCTTAGAGGATGCAGAATTAGAGGCCGGTCCGTTCCTGAAATTGCGAAAGGAACGAAAATTAGACTTATTCTTGGCCTTGAAAGGCCTATCTTGTGGAAGGGCGTGGCCCTTTCCCCCAGTGATGTCTGAGATAATCTCTTTCAATTCTGGTCCAAATAGAGTTTTACCTTTGAAAGGGATGTTAAGCAATTTTGTCTTGGATGACACATCCGCTGACCAAGACTTTAGCCAAAGCGCTCTGCGCGCCACGATTGCAAACCCTGAATTTTTCGCCGCTAATCTAGCTAATTGCAAAGCGGCATCTAAAATAAAAGAGTTCGCCAACTTAAGTGCGTGAACTCTGTCCATAACCTCCTCATATGGAGTCTCTCTACTGAGCGACTTTTCTAGTTCCTCGAACCAAAACCACGCTGCTGTAGTGACAGGAACAATGCACGAAATGGGTTGTAGAAGGTAACCTTGCTGTACAAAAATCTTTTTAAGCAAACCCTCCAATTTTTTATCCATAGGATCTCGATAGGAATAGTAGTGCGCTTGTTTAGAGTAGAAACTGCCCCCTCGACCTTAGGGACTGTCTGCCATAAGTCCTTTCTGGGGTCGACCATAGGAAATAATTTCTTAAATATAGGGGGGGGGGGGGGGGGGGACAAAAGGTATGCCGGGCTTTTCCCACTCCTTATTCACTATGTCCGCCACCCGCTTGGGTATAGGAAAGGCGTCGGGGTGCACCGGAACCTCTAGGAACTTGTCCATCTCGCATAATTTCTCTGGAATGACCAAGTTGTCACAATCATCCAGAGTAGATAACACCTCCTTAAGCAGTGCGCGGAGATGTTCTAATTTAAATTTAAATGTCACAACATCAGGTTCAGCTTGTTGAGAAATTTTTCCTGAATCTGAAATTTCCCCATCTGACAAAACCTCCCTCATGGCCACTTCAGATTGGTGTGAGGGTATGACAGAACAATTATCATCAGCGCCCTCCTGCTCTTCAGTGTTTAAAACAGAGCAATCGCGCTTTCTCTGATATGTAGGCATTTTGGATAAAATATTTGCTATGGAGTTATCCATTACAGCCGTCAATTGTTGCATAGTAATAAGCATTGGCGCGCTAGAAGTACTAGGGGCCTCCTGCGTGGGCAAAACTGGTGTAGACACAGTAGGAGATGATGTAGTATCATGTTTACTCCCCTCATCTGAGAAATCATCTTGGGCAATTTCATTATCTGTGGCAGTAGTGTCCTTCCTTTGTTTGGACGCTATGGCACAATTATCACACAAATTTAAATGGGGAGACACATTGGCTTTCATACATATAGAACATAGCTTATCCGAAGGCACAGACATGTTAAACAGGCTTAAACTTGTCAATAAAGCACAAAAAAACGTTTTAAAACAAAACCGTTACTGTCTCTTTAAATTTTAAACAGAAAACACTTTATTACTGAATATGTGAAAAAGTATGAAGGAATTGTTCAAAAATTACCAAAATTTCACCACAGTGTCTTAAGCATTAAGTATTGCACACCAATTTTCAGAGCTTTAACCCTTAAAATAACGGAACCGGAGCCGTTTACAAATTTAACCCCTTACAGTCCCAGCTATAGCCTTTGCTGTGACCTAACTAAGCCCAGAGGGGAATACGATACCAAGTGACACCTTCTAGAAACTTTTCCAGCTACTTTCAGATCCTCACACATGCATCTGCATGTCTTGCTCTCAAAAACAACTGCGCAGTAATGGCGCGAAAATGAGGCTCAGCCTACAACTGGGAAGGCCCTCCCTGACTGGAAAAGGTGTCTAACATAGTGCCTGCCGTCAAAAAACGTTCCCCAAGTTTATAAATGTGAATTATCAGCATAAACATGTATAAAATGCCCAAATAAAGCAATCGATTTAGCCCATAAAAGTGTCTACCAGTTTTATAGCCCATATTAAGCCCTTTATTCTGTTTGCTTGACTAAGAAAATGGCTTACCGGTCCCCATGAGGGGAAATGACAGCCTTCCAGCATTACATGGTCTTGTTAGAAATATGGCTAGTCATACCTTAAGCAGAAAAGTCTGCTAACTGTTTCCCCCAGCTGAAGTTACTTCATCTCAACAGTCCTATGTGGAAACAGCAATCGATTTTAGTTACTGTCTGCTAAAATCATCTTCCTCTCACAAACAGAAATCTTCATCCTTTTCTGTTTCAGAGTAAATAGTACATACCAGCACTATTTTAAAATAACAAACACTTGATAGAAGAATAAAAAACTACATTTAAACACCAAAAAACTCTTAACCATCTCCGTGGAGATGTTGCCTGTGCAACGGCAAAGAGAATGACTGGGGTGGGCGGAGCCTAGGAGGGACTATATGACCAGCTTTGCTGGGACTCTTTGCCATTTCCTGTTGGGGAAGAGATATTCCACAAGTAAGGATGACGCCGTGGACCGGACACACCAATGTTGGAGAAATAATTTTAAAGCTCTGAAAACTTCCAAGCTGAGGAGTTGCTGCTCTTTAGAATTCTTAGAAGTTGGACATAAATAAGGAACCACAATCTGCTGGTTGATACTATCTGTAGACACCAAATAAAAAACCAGGAAAGGTGGATTGCAAGAATAAACCAAAAGCACAGAAACTCTTCTGGCTGAAAAAAAAGAAAGGCGCTGTATGGTGTTATGGTTTTATGAAGATTCATTAAAGTTGTCTTTTTCAAGCAATTATTTGGCACTTATCCATTTTTCTAGTCCTAAATGTGTGCGAGTATCACTTCTTTGCTAGTAAGAGAGAAAACATAAATTATGCTTACCTGATCATTTCATTTCCATCTGTGGGAGGAGAGTCCACGGCTTCATTGATTACTTGTGGGAATTAAGAGCCTGGCCACCAGGAGGAGGCAAAGACACCTCAGCCAAAGGCTTAAATACCTCCCCCACTCCCCTCATCCCCCAGTCATTCTGTAGAGGGAACAAGGAACAGTAGGAGAAATATCAGGGTATAAATGGTACCAGAAAATCAAAAATAAATTTAGGCCCGCCCACCGGAGAAACGGGCGGGAGCCGTGGACTCTCCTCCCACAGATGGAAATGAAATTATCAGGTAAGCATAATTTATAGTTTCCATCTTAATGGGAGGAGAGTCTACGGTTTCATTCATTACTTGTGGGAAACAAATACCCAAGCTCTAGAGGACACTGAATGAAATTAACGGGAGGGCAAAAGAGGCGGACCCTAATCTGAGGGCACCACAGCCTGCAAAACCTTTCTCCCAAAAGCTGCTTCCGCCGAAGCAAAAACATAAAATTTATAAATGTATGTGAGGACCAAGCAGCCGCCTTACAAATCTGCTCCACAGAGGCCTCATTCTTAAAGGCCCATGAAGAGGCCACAGCCCTAGTTGAGTGAGCCGTAATCCTCTGAGGAGGCTTATGTCCCGCTGTCTCATAGGCCAAGCGAATCAAACTCCTCAACCAAAAGGATAGGGAAGTGGAAGAGGCCTTTTGCACCCTGCGCTTCCCCGAATACACAACAAATAAAGATGAAGTCTGTGTGAATTCTTTTGTTGCTTCATTACATTCTTACATACGTGACACTAAACACCTTTTGAACATCATACAGGACATTAAATGGGATAACAAGAACATGTGGCTTACAATAGACGCTGTGTCTTTATATTCTTCTATACCGCATGAAAGTGGTTTAAAGGCATTGGAATTCTTTTTATTCCATTTTAGTAACTATGACCAGGAGTTTTAAAAATTTGTAGTGAGATTAGCAAAGTTTCTTTTGACACATAATTGTTTTCGTTTTGAGGGGGATTTCTTTCTCCAAAGATGTGGCACTGCCATGGGTGCCAAATTTGCCCCATCATATGCGAACCTATACCTTGGATGGTGGGAGATGGCACACATCTTTGGAGAGGGAAATCCCTTCAGGCACTACATTGGAATGTACAAGCGTTTCATTGATGATCTGCTGTTGATTTGGTGTGGACCATAAGATTCAATTGCAAGTTTTGTAGGATATCTTAACAATGATATGGGCTTGCGGTTCACGTTTGAGTACAATTCAATATCCATACATTTTTTGGATGTGACTTTAAAAGGCAATGATGATGGTACTATAGACTCAAATGTGTACCGCAAACCAATGTCAGGTAACACACTTCTCCACGCTACCAGCAGCCACCCAGAGCATGTTAGATATGCAGTGGCCAAGGGTCAGTTCACGAGATTGAAACGCAACTGCAGTAATCCTTCTGACTATCGAGTGGCTGCTGATGACTTGGAGAAAAGACTGCGGGAAAGGAAGTACCCCAAGAGAGACATTGATAGGGCAAGAAAAGAGGTCAAAGACATTAATAGGCAGACTTTGATTACTGAGAACAAATTACTGGATGAACCTTCACAAACTCATGGAGTTTACTTTGTAACTGGATATAGCTCTGAATACTCAGAAATTTGTGCCATCATCAAGAAACATTTTTCTCTTTTATCAGCGGATGATGGGTTGCAGGAGGTAGTTAAAAAACAGAATTTATGCTTACCTGATAAATTACTTTCTCCAACGGTGTGTCCGGTCCACGGCGTCATCTATTACTTGTGGGATATTCTCCTCCCCTACAGGGAAAGGAGAGCACACAGCAAGAGCTGTCCATATAGCTCCCCCTCTGGCTCCGCCCCCCAGTCATTCGACCGACGGTTAGGAGAAAAAGGAGAAACTATAGGGTGCCGTGGTGACTGTAGTGTATAAAGAAAAAGAAAAAATTTTCAAACCTGATTAAAAAACCAGGGCGGGCCGTGGACCGGACACACCGTTGGAGAAAGTAATTTATCAGGTAAGCATAAATTCTGTTTTCTCCAACATTGGTGTGTCCGGTCCACGGCGTCATCCATTACTTGTGGGAACCAATACCAAAGCTTTAGGACACGGATGAAGGGAGGGAGCAAATCGGGTTACCTAAACAGAAGGCACCACGGCTTGCAAAACCTTTCTCCCAAAAACAGCCTCCGAAGAAGCAAAAATATCAAATTTGTAAAATTTGGCAAAAGTGTGCAGAGAAGACCAAGTCGCTGCCTTACATATCTGATTAACAGAAGCCTTGTTCTTGAAGGCCCATGTGGAAGCCACAGCCCTAGTGGAGTGAGCTGTGATTCGTTCAGGAGGCTGCCGTCCGGCAGTCTCATAAGCCAATCGGATAATGCTTTTCAGCCAGAAAGAAAGAGAGGTAGCAATAGCTTTTTGTCCTCTCCTCTTACCAGAGTAAACGACAAACAAGGATGAGGTTTGTCTAAAATTCTTTGTTGCTTCTAAATAGAACTTTAAAGCACGGACTACATCTAAATTGTGTAACAAACGTTCCTTCTTTGAAACTGGATTCGGGCACAGAGAAGGAACAACTATTTCCTGGTTAATATTCTTGTTGGAAACAACTTTTGGAAGAAAACCAGACTTGGTACGCAAAATAACCTTATCTGAATGGAACACCAGATAGGGTGGATCACACTGCAAAGCAGATAATTCAGAAACTCTTCTAGCAGAATAAATAGCAACCAAAAACAGAACTTTCCAAGATAGCACTTGATATCTATGGAATGTAAGGGTTCAAACGAAACCCCCTGAAGAACTGAAAGAACTAAATTTAGACTCCAAGGAGGAGTCAAGGGTCTGCAAACAGGTTTGATTCTGACCAAAGCCTGTACAAAAGCTTGTACCTCTGGCACAGCTGCCAGTCGTTTGTATAACAAGACAGATAAAGCAGAAATCTGTCCTTTTAGAGAACTCGCTGACAATCCCTTATCCAAACCTTCTTGGAGAAAGGAGAGGATCTTAGGAATTTTAATCTTACTCCAGGAGAATCCCTTGGATTCACACCAACAGATATATCTTTTCCATATTTTATGGTAAATCTTTCTAGACACAGGTTTTCTGGCTTGGACCAGAGTATCTATCACTGAATCTGAAAACCCACGCTTGGATAAAATCAAACGTTCAATTTCCAAGCAGTCAGCTGCAGAGAAATTAGATTTTGATGTTCGAATGAACCTTGTACTAGAAGATCCTGTCTCAAAGGTAGCTTCCATGGTGGAGCCGATGACATATTCACCAGGTCTGCATACCAAGTCCTGCGCGGCCACGCAGGAGCTATCAGAATCACAGAGGCCTTCTCCTGTTTGATCCTGGCTACAAGCCTGGGAAGGAGAGGGAACGGTGGAAACGCATAAGCTAGGTTGAACGACCAAGGCGCCACTAATGCATCCACTAGAGTGGCCTTGGGATCCCTGGATCTGGACCCGTAGCAAGGAACCTTGAAGTTCTGACGAGACGCCATCAGATCCATGTCTGGAATGCCCCATAATTGAGTCAACTGGGCAAAAACCTCCGCGTGGAGTTCCCACTCCCCCGGATAGAAAATCTGACGACTCAGATAATCCGCCTCTCAGTTGTCTACTCCTGGGATGTGGATTGCAGATAGGTGGCAGGAGTGATCCTCCGCCCATTTGATGATCTTGGATACCTCTCTCATCACCAAGGAACTCCTTGTTCCTCCCTGAAGGTTGATGTAAGCTACAGTCGTCATGTTATCTGACTGGAATCTTATGTATCCGGCCTTCGCTAGATGAGGTCAAGCCCGGAGAGCATTGAATATCGCTCTCAGTTCCAGGATGTTGATCGGGAGAAGAGACTCTTCCCGAGACCATAAACCCTGAGTTTTCAGGGAATCCCAGACCGCGTCCCAGCCTGATAGACTGGCGTCGGTCGTGACAATGACCCACTTTGGTCTGCAGAAACTCATTCCCTGAGACAGGTTATCCTGTCTGTTATCCTGTCTACTGGAGCATGCACAGTTGTAATGGTCTTAGATGAATTCGAGCAAAAGGAACTATGTCCATTGCTGCAACCATCAATTCTACTACTTCCATGCACTGAGCTATGGAAGGCTGCAGAATAGAGAGAAGAACTTGACAAGCGTTTAGAAGCTTTGACTTTCTGACTTCTGTCAGGAAGATCTTCATTTCAAAAGAATCTATTATTGTTCCCAAAAAGGGAACTCTTGTCGACGGAGACAGGGAACTCTTTTCTACGTTCACCTTCCACCCGTGAGATCTGAGAAAGGCTAGAACAATGTCTGTATGAGCCTTTGCCTTGGAAAGAGACGACGCTTGAATTAGAATGTCGTCCAGATAAGGTGCCACTGCAATGCCTCTTGGTCTTAGAACCGCTAGAAGGGACCCGAGCACCTTTGTGAAAATTCTGGGAGCAGTGGCTAGTCCGAATGGGAGAGCCACGAACTGATAATGTTTGTCCAGAAAGGCGAACCTTAGGAACTGATGATCTTTGTGGATAGGAATATGTAGATACGCATCCTTTAAATCCACGGTAGTCATATATTGACCCTCCTGGATTAAAGGTAAAATTGTTCGAATGGTTTCCATTTTGAACGATGGAACTCTGAGAAATTTGTTTAGAATTTTTAAATCCAGAATTGGTCTGAAAGTTCCCTCTTCTTTGGGAACTACAAACAGATTTGAGTAAAAACCCCTGACCTTGTTCCACAGTTGGAACTGGGTGTATCACTCCCATCTTTAACAGGTCTTCTACACAATGTATGAATGCCCGTCTACTTATTTGGTTTGAAGATAAGTGAGAAATGTGGAACCTTCCCCTTGGGGGTAGTTCCTTGAATTCTAGAAGATAACCCTGAGAGACTATTTCTAGTGTCCAGGGATCCTGGACATCTCTTGCCCAAGCCTGAGCAAAGAGAGAGAGTCTGTCCCCTACTAGATCCGGCCCCTTCATGCTGTCTTGGTAGCAGCAGCAGGCTTCTTGGCCTGTTTACCGTTATTCCAGCCTTGCATTGGTTTCCAAGCTGGTTTAGTCTGGGAAGCGTTACCCTCTTGTCTAGAGGCTGCCGAGTTAGAAGCCGGTCTGTTCCTGAAATTGCGAAAGGAACGAAAATTGGACTTATTCTTAGACTTGAAAGGTCTATCCTGTGGTAGGGCATGGCCCTTTCCCCCAGTGATGTCTGAAATAATTTCTTTCAATTCTGGCCCAAAAAGGGTCTTACCTTTGAAAGGGATATTAAGCAATTTTGTCTAGGAAGATACATCCGCCGACCAAGACTTTAGCCAGAGCGCTCTGCGCGCCACAATTGCAAACCCTGAATTTTTCGCTGCTAATCTCGCTAACTGCAAAGCGGCGTCTAAAATAAAGGAATTAGCTAACTTAAGTGCGTGAATTCTGTCCATGACTTCCTCATATGGAGTCTCCCTACTGAGCGACTTTTCCAGTTCCTCAAACCAGAACCACGCCGCTGTAGTGACAGGAATAATGCACGAAATAGGTTGAAGGAGGTAACCTTGCTGTACAAAAATCTTTTAAAGCAAACCCTCCAATTTTTTATCCATAGGATCTTTGAAAGCACAATTGTCCTCAATGGGAATGGTCGTGCGTTTGGATAGTATTGAAACCGCCCCCTCGACCTTAGGGACTGTTTGCCATATGTCCTTCCTGGGGTCGACCATAGGGAACAATTTCTTAAATATAGGAGGAGGGACAAAAGGTATGCCTGGCTTCTCCCACTCCTTATTCACTATGTCCGCCACCCGTTTAGGTATCGGAAAGGCATCAGGGTGCACCGGGACCTCTAGGAACTTGTCCATCTTGCACAAGTTTTCTGGGATGACCAGATTGTCACAATCATCCAGAGTAGATAGCACCTCCTTAAGTAATGCGCGGAGATGCTCTGATTTAAATGTCACAACATCAGGTTCTGCCTGCTGAGAAATTCTTCCTGTATCAGAAATTTCTCCATCTGAGAAACCCTCCCTCACTGCCACTTCAGACTGGTGTGAGGGTATGACAGAAAAATTATCATCAGCGCCCTCCTGCTCTACAGTGTTTAAAACAGAGCAATCGCGCTTTCTCTGAAATGCTGGCATTTTGGATAAAATATTAGCTATGGAGTTATCCATTACTGCCGTCAATTGTTGCATAGTAACAAGCATTGGCGCGCTAGAAGTACTAGGGGTCGCCTGCGCGGGCATAACTGGTATAGACACAGAAGGAGAAGATGTAGAACTATCTCTACTTCCTTCATCTGAGGAATCATCCTGGGCAACCTTACTATTTGTTACAATACTGTCCTTACTGTGTTTGGACGCTATGGCACAATTATCACCTATATTTGAAGGGGGAACCACATTGACTTCCATACATACAGAACATGATCTATCAGAAGGTACAGACATGTTAAACAGGCTTAAACTGGTTAATAAAGTACAAAAACCGTTTTAAAACAAAACAGTTACTGTCTCTTTAAATGTTAAACAGGGCACACTTTATTACTGAATATGTGAAAAACTATGAAGGAATTATCCAATCTGTACCAAATTTTCACCACAGTGTCTTAATGCATTCAAAGTATTGTACCCCAATTTTCAAGCTGTTAACCCTTAAAATGTGGAAACCGGAGCCGTTTGCAATTTTAACCCCACTACAGTCCCCGCCACAGCCTTTGTTGTGACTTCAACTATCCCAGGGGGGTATTTCAAGCCTTCTAGGAACTTTTTCAGTGGACACCAGACCCTCTCACATGCATCTGCATGCACTGTACTTAAAAGAAACTGTGCAATAATGGCGCGAAAATGAGGCTCTGCCTAATACAGTGAAAGGCCCTTCCTGACTGGGAAGGTGTCTAAACTAGTGCCTGGTGATAAAAAACGTTCCCCAAACAATAAAAGTGTGAAATCCATTTCAAACTTTAAATAAAAACTTAAATAAACAATCGATTTAGCCCTTAAGAGTGTCCACCAGTTAATAGCCCATAATAAGCCTTTTATTCTTTCTAAGTCTAAGAAAATGGCTTACCGATCCCCATGAGGGAAAAATGACAGCCTTCCAGCATTACACAGTCTTGTTAGAAAATGGCTAGTCATACCTTGAGCAGAAAAGTCTGCAAACTGTTCCCCCCAACTGAAGTTCTCTCATCTCAACAGTCCTGTGTGGGAACAGCAATCGATTTTATTTACTGCTGCTAAAATCATACTCCTCTTTTAAACAGAACTCTTCATCTCTTTCTGTTTCAGAGTAAATAGTACATACCAGCACTATTTTAAAATAAACTCTTGATAGAAGAAATAAACTAATAGAAGAAATAAAAAACTACAACTAACACCACAAACTCCTCACCATCCCCGTGGAGATGCTACTTGTTCAGAGCGGCAAGGAGAATGACTGGGGGGCGGAGCCAGAGGGGGAGCTATATGGACAGCTCTTGCTGTGTGCTCTCCTTGCCTTTCCCTGTAGGGGAGGAGAATATCCCACAAGTAATGGATGACGCCGTGGACCGGACACACCAATGTTGGAGAAAAGGTTTGCGATGCTCTTACCGTAAGAGTTGAACTCTAGGATCTAGGTTGGCACCGACACAACTTAGACAAATAGGGAGCTCATGGCTAAAGCATCTGGGTATGTTCAGATGTGGGCATAGGAAGTGTAGGCCCAGTGAGTTTGTCCAAATTACTACAAACTTCAAGTCCTGTGTGACTGGAGAAACATTTGATATCCAATCATGTTTAAACTGCACTTCAGAGTGTGTAATATATCTGCTAGAGTGCATATTCAATATGTAGGACTTACTGGGAGAGATGTCAACTCCAGGATTAGGGAGCACCTGTCCACACTCACACTAGGCAAGGCCGCAACACCATTGGTACAGCATTTTGTCACCAAGCATAACAAAAAGATAGACTCATTAAGGTGGTGTGCTATTGAAAAAGTAAGATCACCCAAGAGAGGTGGAGATCTTGAAAGGATATTTACAAAACGGGAGATGTATTGGATCTTTAGGTTAGGTACGCGAATTCCCAAGGGTTTGAATTCAAAATATGATCTTATTAACTTTTGGGAATGACAACCTATGTCTAGCCATGATTTAATATCTTATCATCTTCATCTTGGAGAACGCGTCTTTGGTTGTCCTAAATCTCTTGACCTATGCATCTCCCGTGGTCCCCAATATCCATATCCACATGTGTAGTGTACTAATTCTAATTTGGATTCAGTTCCAAATTGTAGCTATATATAGGCTTGTTTGAATATTATCCTTATGGATAATACCTCTTAGATTAGCATATATTTTCATATTAGTGTCTTTAGTAGGTATCCTTTGGAATATATTTTTAGTCTCTACACTTTATTTCTCTATTTCTTTAGTGCTTATATTATCTAGGGTAAAGTTTATTGGTAATAGCTACATGAGGTCTTTTGGGCTACATCCCTTAGACATAATATAATAATTATCACAATATTTAACAGAGTTTGGTCAGCTACACTCACTCATTATTTTGGGATTTAGAATTTAGGAATAACCATGACTGTTTTTTTGATACTGTTGATGAAAGTGTTAGATTTAGTAACACACACACACACATATATATATATATATATATATATACACATTACTAGGTATTATGGAGTTTTCTGTAATTATACCTCTAAATCTAATGGTTCAACTTATTAAGCTGTATCATATGTTAAGTTGGATATCTCCATTTTTTCAAATTGTTATCCCTTTCCCAATGAGGTTCCTTCTCTTTTTTTCTATTGTTTGTATTGTTTTCTATCTTTCTATTGTTAATATTTTTAGCTAGTATTTGCCCCCTTTCTTTTTTTTTTTCTTCAAAAAGCTTTATTGAAGATCATCAGAATACATAGTACAAATGTGTGTGACAAACTACAGTTACAACCACTGTTACAGAGTATGATTTCTCCCAGTCTACAACATAGTTCCCCTTTACCAACATTGAGGATTTGAGTTAAATACCAGAGGCAAACAAATTAGTAAAAAATACACAGTCATAGTCCTCAGCTTCAGGTTCCAAATGCATATCTCTAGGGTAAAGGTTACGAACGAGTGGGCAACATGTAGCAAACTGCTACTAAAACAAAGAAAAAAAAAAAACACTCAGGTTATCGCTAGTATTCAGTCATGATGATATTTGCTTGGGTGCCAGACCCGTGCACGCTTTTTTAGCTTGAAGTGTGATGTACATCTGAGGTACTAATGTACCTCCTTGGAAAAGGATAGAGGAAGAAAAGGATAGAGGAAGAAAACAGAAAGAGGGGTAAGCGTGAGAAAGGGTAAGAACTAGTGGGCAAAACAGGGGGGGGGGGAAGCTGGAAGGGGGAGGAGATTCACCATCTGGGAGGGGATGATACGGTAGGGAGAAAAAAAAGAGAAAAAAAGAAAAGAAAAAAAAAGGGGGGGGGGGGGAGCGGGGAATGCGCTGCACATCTTTGGGAAAGAAGCCTAAAGGTCTGATTACATAGGCCCTATCTGGTTAGGGGCTTCCAGAGTTCTGTCATGCCTATCTGATTAGGGGCTTCCAAAGTTCTTTCATGTACTCATGGATTTCTATTCTGTCGTCCCTCAAATATTGAAACCTCTCTAACGACAGGTACCTGTCAACTTGGGATTCCCAGTCCGCAGTCTGGGGGGTTCTGTCTGTTTTCCAATGCCTAGGGATAAGGGCTTTTGCACTGTTTAACAGTATATACAAAAGGTGTTTTCTGGGTTTCTCTGTCATTTTGGGTAGCCCATGGAACAGCAGGAGCTCAGGGCCTCTCCTCAGTGTGATGTTTAATTTAGAATCTATTATGTCCAGTACGGACCTCCAAAAAGGGCGTATCAATTCACAAGACCACCAGATGTGGAGGATAGTCCCATTTTCTCCGCAGCATTTGCCATTTGATTTTTTATATATTTTTTTAATTGTAACTGACGTGAGGTACCAGCGAGATAAAAAATTATAGTTAGATTCTAGGGTGCTGGCAGAGACTGAGGCTTTGGTGTGGTTGTGGAATATGTTTTGCCATTCTATGTCTGTCAGAGCCTGATCTAGTTCGCAATTCCACTGCCTGACAAAAGTAGGTGTGCAAAAATCTTTATGAGTGAGCAACAAACTATACATGATAGATATAAGGTGTTTCGGGGTGTGAGTTAGTAAACATAATGACTCAAAGGGAGTCGGCTGTCTAGTTATGTAATTCGCCCTTTTGTGAGTAAGTAATGTTGGAGCTGTCTGTGGAAAAACCAGATATATTCAAGCCTGTCTCCGTCAATTCTTCCTGGTCTTTTAGTTTTTTGTTTGACAGTAACCTGAGGAACATTATCTGGTCTAACAGTGTTTTGTCTAAGGTCATCTGGGTTGTGTTGGAGAAGGGGATGTCAGGATTCTGTATAAAAGGCGTTAAAGGTGAGGGGAAAGAGGAGATATGTGGATGTTCCGTAAGTGATCTATCCCACTGCAAGAAGAATTCCCGCATGAATGGGTATAGGCCAACCACCTTCGGTCTATTCTTGCCCGAGATCCAACCCAAGGAGCCCACATTCTGTGCTCCCAAGATTGTCCGTCCTATCTGGACCCACGTTTTGTTTTGCCCCCTTTCTTATATTGATTGATTTTTATGAATTATACATCATGTAAGTACCAAGTGTATTTAGCTTTTCTGTCATAAATATTCCCTTTATTTATTTTTTGAGTCATTAAATCATGTACACCCATCGATCGATTATCATCATTTTAGGGATAGTTGTAGATAGGGGGGATGTATCAATTAATTTAGGAAATCACGATCTGATGACTAAGTTTTATCCTATATGCAATTCTACAGAATGACCGTATTCATTTTGTTAACCTTCTGTATTCTTAATTTTACTTGTGTTAACCAAATACCTCCATGATTCTAGATTTCCTAGTATATATTAACACTAATTTCATATTTTTGTACATATGTTGTTAAGCTTATATTTCGATTATTGTTAAAGTGTGTTAGTTGTTCTGAAATATGTAAATGCAGAGTAGGCATACTTTGTTGATTATTGATTTTGTGTGAATCAATCAAATTTTACTAAGTGTTTTAAAAGATGGGGGAGTGGACCCAGCACCTATGGCTATGACTACGACTACGGCAAACAACGAAACGCGTAAGCCAGTTTAGGTGTTAGCCTACTCTGCTTATTCCATGCTTGTTCCATGAATTATATTCAAATAAAAGAATTTGTTTTTAACGAACTTTCCGAACTTCTTGCTACGTATCTTTTCAACACCAGCAGGACAGATAGTTTTCTTTTGCACTACTATAGTAGCGTCCTGAGGTTTGGTTAATACAGCTCTACGGACTGTGAATTTGCAAGCAGCTGTTTGACACACCTCCTCTCCTATTAGTCCACACTGACGTTGGATTACGGAAACACAGCACCTGCCAGTGGTGACGTCACGTTCTCTTCCCTTCCTCGTGGTACAGCGAGATGGCGTGCGGCCGGATTGTGGTGAGTGTACCTGCCAAGCGGCTACGCTGAGGCAGCGTTGGGGGCATCCCTATAGCCGGCTGGTCCCGCCTGAAGAGGCCGCACTGCATATTATTGGGAACATTATTGGGAACACTTTGGTGAGAGAAATTTCCTATTTGTTTGGTTGCTTGGTTCAATATGGACTGATATTGTAGGAGAGGAGTGAAGGATTCTTGGTCTGTGGACTACATAACACTGCACAAGCCCAGACCTCAGTAGTACGCTTACTATAGTTTCATCTACTGTTATTTGACCTGTGGTGTTTGTCTAATATAAGGTCATACAGGTGTAACCCCATCCTTTGATCTTACTTTGAATTCTTTCATGGCCTGAAGATAGAACTTTAAGGCTCGAACCACATCCAAATTATGAAGCAACCTTTCCTTTGAAAAAGAAGGGTTAGGACACAAGGAAGGAACCACTATCTCCTGATTGTTACGGTTCGACACAACCTTGGGAAGAAATCCCAACCCAGTGCGAAGAACAGCCTTATCGGCGTGAAAAAACAGATAAGGAGGCTCATATTGCAAGGCCGCCAACTCAGAGACTCTGCGTGCCGATGCAATAGCCAGTAGGAATAGAACCTTCCAAGAAAGAGTTTTAAAGTGAATGCATAGGCTCAAATGGAGCCTTCTGCAAAATCTTAAGTACCAAGTTTAAGCTCCAAGGGGGCTTAAAGACAGGCCTGATCCTAGACAGAGCCTGAACGAAGGACTGAATATCAGGAAGCTCTGCAAGCTTCTTGTGTAATAGTACTGATAAAGCTGAAATCTGTCCTTTTAAGGAACTGGTGGCAGGCCCCTTCTCCAACCCATACTAGAGGAAGGACAGGATCCTGGATACCCTAACCTTATGCCAGGGATATCCCCGTTCCTCAAACCAGGACAAGTAGGTCCTCCACACCTTATGATGGATGCGAGGAGTGGCCGGCTTCCTGGCTTGAATGAGAGTATCAATCACTCTCAGAAAATCCTCTCTTGGCTAGGACTAAGCATTCAATCTCCACGCAGTCAGCCTCAGAGAATCAAGATTTTGATGTAGAAAGGGATCCTGAACAAGCAGATCTCTGCGACAAGGTAACCTCCATGGAGGAGACAATGACATCCCCACCAGATCCGCAAACCACATCCTCCGCGGCCACGTCGGAGCAATCAGAATAACCGAGGCTTGCTCCTTCTTGATGCGGGCCACTACTCAAGGTAGAAGTGGCAACGGTGGAAATATGTAGACTAGTTTGAACTCCCATGGCACTGCTAAGGCATCTATCAGCTCTGCCTGGGGATCCCTGGGCCGCGACCCGTATCTGGGTAGCTTGAAGTTGAGTCTGGACATCATGAGATCTATCTCTGGCGTCCTCCATCTGTTGCAGATCTCCGCAAACACCTCGGGATAGAGAGACCATTTCCCCGGATGAAACGATTGTCTGCTGAGAAAATCCGCTTCCCAGTTGTCCACACCCGGAATGTGGATCGCTGATAGCGAAAAGATGTGGGTCTCCGCCCATTCCAGACTCCGAGAAACTTCCCTCATGGCTAGGGAGCTTCTCGTTCCCCCCCGGTGGTTGATGTAAGCCACCGAGGTAATGCTGTCTGATTGGAATCTGATGAATTGGGACGACCCCAGGAGGGGCCAAGCCCTCAGAGCGTTGATGATCGCTCAAAGTTCCAGAATATTGATCGGGAGAAGCGACTCCTCTCGAGTATACCTGCCCTGTGCCTTCCTGGCACCCCAAACAGCTCCCCATCCTGTCAGACTTGCGTCCGTGATCATAATCTCCCAGGATGGTCTCAAGAAGGATGTCCGCTGGGACAGTTGGCCCAGGCAGATCCACCAAGAGAGGGATTCCCTTGTTCGGTTGTCCAGGGAGATCCGTTGGGATAGATCTGAGTGATCGCAGTTACATTATTTCAACATGCACAACTGAAGAGGTCTGAGATGGAACCTGGCATATGAAATGACATCTATGCTGGATACCATGAGCCCAATCACTTCCATACACCGGGCCACAGATGGCCTTAAGGAGGTCTGAAGCGCAAGACAGCTGGACGCAATGTTGCAATGTCTCTGATCTGTAAGGAATATCTTCATGGATATGGAATCTATGATCGGGCCAAGAAATTCCACTCTGTTGTTGCGAACCAGGGAACTTTTTTCCCGCGTTTATCTTCCATCCATGGGATCCAAGAAGGAGAAGAAGAGTCCTTGAATGGTCCTCTGCTAGACTGCATGACAAAGCCTGGACCAGGATGTCGTCCAGATAAGGTGCCACTGCATTACCTCTGGCTCTCGCTACAGCAAGCAGCGCTCCCAGAACATTTGTAAAGACTCTTGGGGCAGTCGCCAGACCGAATGGTAGGACCACAAACTGGAAGTGTTGGTCTAGAAATGCAAATCTTAGGAATCTGAAGTGATCCTTGTGGATTGGCACGTGAAGGTAAGTATCCTTCAAATCTATTGTAGTCATGAACTGTCCCTCTTGAACTAGGGGTAGAATGGACCTGATCGTCTCCATCTTGAACGATGGGACAGACAGAAATTTGTTTAGGCACTTTAGGTCTAGAATCGGGCAAAACGTGCCCTCCTTCTTTGGGACCACGAAAAGGTTTGAATAATACCCCAGACCCTTTCTGCTAGAGGTATTGGTATGATTACTCAGAGAGAGGAGAGATCCCTCACGCACTCTAGAAAGGCGTCTCTTCTCTGGACTTGAAGATAGGTTTGACAGAAGGAATCTGCCCATGGGCGGATGAGTCTTGAACCCTATCCTGTATCCCTGGGCGATGACCTCCAGAACCCAAGAATCCTTAACATCCATCTCATCCAGCGATAGTCTGCCCCCTGCGCGATCCAGAGATGGATCGGGGGCCGCCCCTTCATGCCGATTTTGTCTCGGCGGGCTTCTTGCTCTGCTTGGCTTTGTCCCAAGATTGAGCAGGTTTCCAAGATCCCTTGAACTGCGCGGATAACCCCTTAGGCTTATTCTTCTTATCCTGCGGTAGGAAAGCACCCTTGCCTCCTGTGACCGTGGCTATAATAGAGTCCAGGCCTGGACCAAAAAACAGAATTTATGCTTACCTGATAAATTTCTTTCTTTTGCGATGTACCGAGTCCACGGATTCATCCTAACTTGTAGGATATTGTCCTTCCTGACAGGAAGTAGCAAAGAGAGCACCACAGCAGAGCTGTCTATATAGCTCCCCCCATAACTCCACCCCCAGTCATTCGACCGAAGGCCAAGGAAGAAAAGTAGAAACTATAAGGTGCAGAGGTAACTGAAGTTTACATAAAATACTATCTGTCTTGAATAGACAGGGCGGGCCGTGGACTCGGTACATCGCAAAAGAAAGAAATTTATCAGGTAAGCATAAATTCTGTTTTCTTTTGCAAGATGTACCGAGTCCACGGATTCATCCTAACTTGTGGGATACCAATACCAAAGCTTTAGGACACGGATGAAGGGAGGGACAAGACAGGAACCTAAACGGAAGGCACCACTGCTTGCAAAACCTTAGCCTCCGAAGAAGCAAAAGTATCAAATTTGAAAATTTGGAAAAGGTATGAAAGCGAAGACCAAGTCGCAGCCTTACAAATCTGTTCAACAGAAGCATAATTTTTAAAAGCCCATGTGGAAGCCACCGCTCTAGTGGAGTGAGCTGTAATTCTTTCAGGAGGCTGCTGTCCAGCAGTCTCATAAGCCAAATGGATGATGCTTTTCAGCCAAAAGGAAAGAGAGGTAGCCGTAGCCTTTTGACCTCTACGCTTTCCAGCATAGACAACAAACAAAGAAGATGATTGGCGAAAATCTTTGGTTGCCTGCAAATAAAACTTCAAGGCACGAACCACGTCCAAGTTGTGCAACAGACGGTCCTTCTTAGAAGAAGGATTAGGACACAGAGAGAGAACAACAATTTCCTGATTGATATTCCTGTTAGAAACAACCTTAGGGAGGAACCCAGGTTTGGTATGCAAAACCACCTTATCAGCATGGAAAACAAGATAAGGCGAGTCACATTGTAATGCAGATAGTTCAGAAACTCTTCGAGCTGAAGAGATAACAACTAGAAACAGAACTTTCCAAGATAGAAGCTTAATATCTATGGAATGCAACGGAACCCCCTGAAGAACTTTAAGAACTAAATTGAGACTCCATGGCGGAGCAACAGGTTTAAACACAGGCTTAATGCTAACTAAAGCCTGACAAAAAGCCTGAACGTCTGGGACATCTGCCAGACGCTTGTGCAACAGAATAGACAAAGCAGATATCTGTCCCTTTAAGGAACTAGCGGACAATCCTTTCTCCAATCCTTCTTGGAGAAAAGACAAAATCCTAGGAATCCTGATCTTACTCCATGAGTAGCCTTTGGATTCACACCAAAAAAGATATTTACGCCATATCTTATGATAGATCTTCCTGGTGACAGGCTTTCGAGCCTGAATCAAGGTATCTATGACCGACTCAGAGAAACCCTGCTTTGATAAAATCAAGCGTTCAATCTCCAAGCAGTCAGTTGCAGAGAAATTAGATTTGGATGCTTGAATCAAAAGGTCCCGTCTCAGTGGCAGAGTCCATGGTGGCAGAGATGACATGTCCACCAGGTCTGCATACCAAGTCCTGTGTGGCCACGCAGGCGCTATCAAAATCACCAAAGCTCTCTCCTGTTTGATTCTGGCAATCAGACGCGGAAGGAGAGGGAATGGTGGAAACACATAAGCCAGGTTGAACGACCAGGGTACTGCTAGAGCATCTATCAGTACTGCCTGAGGATCCCTTGACCTGGATCCGTAACGAGGAAGTTTGGCGTTCTGACGAGACGCAATCAGATCCAATTCTCACTCCCCCGGATGAAAAGTCTGACGACTTAGAAAATCTGCCTCCCAGTTCTCCACCCCTGGGATATAGATCGCTGATAGATGGCAAGAGTGAGTCTCTGCCCATCGGATTATCCTGGAAACTTCTATCATCGCCAAGGAACTCCTTGTTCCCCCCTGATGATTGATATAAGCTACAGTCATGATGTTGTGCGACTGAAACCTGATGAATCCGGCCGAAGCCAGCTGAGGCCACGCCTGAAGAGCATTGAATATCGCTCTTAATTCCAGAATATTTATCGGTAGGAGGGCCTCCTCCTGAGTCCACAAACCCTGTGCTTTCAGGGAATTCCAGACTAAGCTTTAGAAGAATTGCACAACAAGTAAAAAAGCAATAGACCCCCAAATGAAAAAAACGGATTGATAATTGTCTAAAACCGGTTAAAAACCCCTAAAGCACCTTGCCACAGCTCTGCTGTGGCCCTACCTGCCCTTAGGACCTCAGGAGAAGTTGCTTGCTGCTTGTAAATGTAGGCCCCGCCCACCTCACTCGATGTTGCTGGGGCCTACACAAAACTAACAAACCCTGCCTGAAAGCCATGTGGGGTAAACAACCCCAAAGAACCCTCAAGCAAATGTCCCATAACACTAGGATTACTGCTTACCCTTCCCCTAATGGGGACACTGTCAGCCTTTCTGAGTTAACACAGTCTCTGCAGAAAATATGACTGAACATACCTCATTGCTGTATAGCAAGAAACCGTTCCTCACATTGAAGTTTTCCTGTACTCCTCAGCTCATGTGGGAACAGCAGTGGACCTTAGTTACAAATGCTAAGATTATCATCCTCCAGGCAGAAATCTTCATCTATGTCCTGCCTGAGAGTAAATAGTACAACACCGGTACCATTTAAAAATAACAAACACTTGATTAAAGATAAAATAAAACTAACAGTTTAACACCTCTTCTCTTTACCCTTCCTGCTTCGAGCCAGCAAAGAGAATGACTGGGGGGTAGAGTTAAGGGGGGAGCTATATAGACAGCTCTGCTGTGGTGCTCTCTTTGCTACTTCCTTTCAGGAAGGACAATATCCCACAAGTTAGGATGAATCCGTGGACTCGGTACATCTTGTAAAAGAAAGAACTTTCCCCTGAAACGGGAAAGATAGTAATCTAGACTTTGAAGTCATGTCAGCAGACCACGACTTTAACCACAAAGCCCTATGGGCTAGAACAGAGAACCCTGATATCTTGGCATTCAGGCGAATAATCTGCATATTTGCATCACAGATAAATGAATAAGCCACCCTTGAGGCATTAATTCTTTCCTGTATCCTCAAGGGGAGTCTCCACCTCGATCATAGCTGACAAAGCATCACACCAGTAGGTAGCAGCTCTGGCCACCACAGCGACCGCCGCTACCGGTTGAAATACAAACCCCATGAGTTGAAACATTTTTCTCAACATGAACTAATTTTTATCCATGGGCTCTTTGAACAACAAACTATCCTCAAGTGGGATAGTTGAACGCTTAGCGACCGTGGAGATAGCACCATCCACCTTAGGGATGGCCCCCCACAGCTCAAGCTGAGAGTCCGGAACGGGGAACAGTTTTTTAAAAGAAGTAGAGGGAGAAAAGGACGAACCAAGTTTCTCCCATTCGTTCTTATTAATATTAGCCATCTTCACGGGAACCAGGAAGGTCTGAGGAACCACCCTGTCCTCGTAGATCCTATCTAGCTTAGGGATCGAAGGTTCCTCCGGAAGTTTCGTTTCCGAAACCTCCAATGTAGCAAGCACCTCTTTCAGCAAGAAGCGCAAATGCTCCATTTTTTATTTTTAAATATAAATTTTTATTGAGGTTGTGAGATGTTACATAGAAGGTTCGTCCATAGACAATAATGACATAGTAATAAGACATACATTATTAGCATACAAACATAGGAAAACATGCTTAATTAGTATGTCAGTAAGAAGTTCGTACAAGATTTAGTGGAACCTCAGTTTTACATTATATAAATAGGAAAAGTGGTCCCCACATTGCCAAAAAGAACATTCATAAGATTATCTTATTCTAGTAAAATTGGGGCAAGAGGGGGTTAGCTTTTTTGTTTTGGTCACTCTTGGACCAAGGTATATAGGGAAGGGGAGTTCAGCGGGCAAAAGCCGCTCTGAATGAAGTGAAGGAGGGGATGGGAGCGGAGTCATTTAGGATGCCAGACTTTTAGTGTATGGAAAAAAGGAGACACATTTCTGTTATAGAAGGTTTCTATACACTGGAAGTGTGTATCAATCTAACAAGCTGGTATTCTTATTATATATTAAATACATGCATAAAAACCCCAACATATAGGCACAGTATACACAACAGTAGAATTTAAGAGTTAAAACTAAGCTAACTTGCGAATATAGTAAGTTATCACTTGGGTTTAATGAGTGGTCTGCCAACTAGAAAGCCACTATGGGATACGACTGTGGCTCAGAGAAATTTATAAACTGATAATCCTAATTATGCTAAATCTGGCAGTTTGCCTATAAAGGCATGGTAAGATTGATATATTGTTATAGGATAATGAGTATTTCTTCTCGTGTGTTGGACAATATTGAGGAAGTAGCATATATATATATATATATATATATATATATATATAAAAGTGCAAACCTTTGTGTGGAAAGTTAGGAGTTAATAGTAAATATCAGTGGAGATGCGAGGAACAGGAAGGAATAACCTATCTGCAGAACTAAACAATAATTACATGGGTGCATATTAATAACGACATTATCAACTTTGTCAGCTGGATGAGCTTTGGGAATAACTAGCGCTTAATTCTAGCCCCCTATTACAAGTAAATGAGTACAAATAGTATATACCTTATATTCTAAGGGAAATTTGCCCAAATAAGGGCAAATATATACCAACATATAACAATAAAAGTTAATAAACATACAGTAAAAACTCGGTGTAGGCTGAACACAGTCACAGAGGATTTTAATGGCTATTAATGTAGATGCAGGCTTTACTCAGACTGCAAGTCATCATTAAGAGGCTAGGTTGATCTTCACAGTTTTCTCATTAACGTATACATGAAGCAGCTATAGGGCCCAACCCTCCTGCTCAGCAGTGTATTACTTGTCTTGTGTCTCATATTTACCCAACTCCATTGCGTAATGCTGAGGGCCTATGTAATTTGTATGAAAGATAAAAAAATAAATGAAACAATAGGCATTAGCACTAGTGAGCTCTGTAATACTTATATATATATTCTGATTTTAATCAGCTTGTAGATCAGCCTAGCTATTTTTAAAATTAGGACCCAATATTTATTTAAAAAATCTGATCTGGGATGTATTATAAGCTATGGGGGGCTATAATTATACTACTATCATAAGTGGACAGAGCTTGAGGAGTTAAAATAGCATGTTTTATGTGTTTAAGAGCTCAGCTATGTTAAGTTAAACAAAAAAGTGCATAACATAACAGGAATAAGACATAAGTGGGACATGCCTATATAAATAAATGATGTGGGAATTACTCTATGGCTCATATAGGGATTCTACGAAAATAAATGTTTTAGGGGCAGTTCCTGACAACAGGAGTCCCAAAACAGAGCATTTAACCGATACCAGCTCTGGGATTATGAAGCAACGCCTCCGGTCCCTCTCCAATGCTGGATGCAGCAGACCAGATCAATCCTGTGCTGTGGAATTATTGTAATGTCCAGCTCATTGACAACATCACTAAACAACCCCTTGCTGAGGCAGAAGAAAGGAGGCTCCTCAACTCCCAGCCCAGAAAGCAGGCCGCCTCTTCACAGCAGGGAGCCGAAGCAAAGACATCAGCATGAATCATCATACAAGGGTGTAGGATGAGACCAGAGAGTTGCTGTGGGGTGCATATGCTCCTGATAGTGACCACCGCTAGGGACCCAGATTCATGAAGGCTTGCGAACCATTGCGGCATCGCAGATTCTGGTTCCAGACTCGCAATGTGTTCAGGAATAAGGCTCTTCGCTATTTCCAGCTCCCTCTGATCCGGTCTCACGCAAGGCTCACACTCTCCCCGCTGTGTGCACTGCTGGTTAGATGCCCCATGCAAGGTAATTCCTCTGCTGTCAAGTAGGGCATCTGCACTGTTAGAATGTGGATCCTTGAGAGATACAGTGGCGTAGGTAGTGTGTACAGCATTTTTCAACCTGTCTACAATATCTTCCTGGTGTTGATCGAGCCGATCATACATATCTTTCAGAAAGGAATTTACCAGCTACATAATATGAAAATAGAGCAGGAACAGGTATTAATGTGTAAAGTGTCCAGATCTGTGTTGCGCGCTGACAAAAGGTGTTAAGGTCTGTTGTTCGGGGAAACTTTTATATGCACAAACGTGCTACCTTAAGTTGTTTAGGGCCTTCGGTGTATCACTGTGGCCCTGTGTTAGTGTTTAAGCGGTCCTTAATGTTCTGTCCGGTGAATTAATAAGTTTGCTGCTGTATTATTTATTCAAAGTCTGGACAGCCGGTGCAATAGTAGTCTGGGCTCGTTGCGAGTTATTATAGTACACGATGTTTGCCACGTGGTCAATTGCGAAATATACTCACTTCTGTTGTGCCTTCTTTTCTAGGCAGGTTTCCCATTACTATTTGTCCCCGCGACATGAGGTGGTGGTGATTGCTTGTAGCTGCAGTAGTCTGCTCTTTGCTTTAGAACTCATGGAGTTACTTCCGATCGCGGCATAGAAACCGCTGTGAAAAAGGCCAAATCTAGCGGTCCACGGTATCAGCCACCTCTGAGGTAATTTATTAGCAGGATTTTCTCTATAATTCAGCTGGTGTACCCCCAAATAGCCCCCTTGTGAATGGAGCCCAGCTCCTATGCGTCCATCTCGTCAGTCAGTCAGGCTCCGCCCCCCAAATGCTCCATTTTAAACTTAAAGTCTGGCTCGTCCGCAGCCGGAGGTCTAGATGTCACGATTCCGACACAGAAAGAGCGTCGCCCAAGGAGTTCGAGTCGTCTTCTTCAGTGGATAATCTGTCAGAGACAACCAACGGAGTAGATGACCCCTGGGACAGATAGCTATGTTTCACCTTTCGCTTGTGCTTAGCAGGGCGTGTTAAGGCATTGAAGGCCGCAGTGACCGCCACTTGCAACTGATCAGCGAAATCTGGCGGATTAGTAGTGCCCTGGGGAGCTGCATGTGTAATTGGAGACGATCGTAGGGAAAGCACCTCGCGGGACTGAGAACCCTCAAAGGTGGAAGTCTCGGTTGTACTAAGTATCTTATTCTTTTTAGATATTGCAATTTTATCAAAGCATGTGGAACATAGTTGGGTAGGCGTATCTACCGGAACCTTCTCACAATAAACACAGGTAATAGAATTGGTTAAAGGGACAGTTCACCCCAAAAAAAATTATTTTTATTTTAAAGCTTTTAATAATGTAAGTATGCTAGTCTGAAACACTAAATGCACATTATTATCATCAGAGAGTTTTTCTGTTTTTAGTATAGCGATTTTCAACAGACTGGTCTATACACTGTTTTACCTTTTTGATACGTGCGTTTAGCCCGATGTTGCTTCCCAGTTCTGACCCCCCTCTCTGATGACGTAATCACAAGTGTGAACACGGATGAGCACTAAATAAAAGCGTGTCTGTGTTCCTCATTCCAGTTAGAATTTTGCTCGTGTCCAGTCTCCTATTACTTGCGCAGTCTCAGAAGGCATCATCGCTCTACCGAAGGTAAGACTATCCCACAGATCACTGACAGCTTTGAACAACATTCTCAGCGCATAGTTACATAATAGTTATGCAATGCAACAAATCCATTTGCTAAGGAAAAACTCACATTCCAGCTTATGCCTCACGTAACTGACATTTTACATTGCAGGATATCCCTCCCGTAACTAACCTCTCACATTGCCGGTTATCTCTCACGTAATTGACATCTTACATTGCAGGATATCCCTCCCGTAACTAACCTCTCACATTGCCGGTTATCTCTCACGTAATTGACATCTTACATTGCAGGATATCCCTCCCGTAACTAACCTCTCACATTGCCGGTTATCTCTCACGTAATTGACATCTTACATTGCAGGATATCCCTCCCGTAACTAACCTCTCACATTGCCGGTTATCTCTCACGTAATGGACATCTTACATTGCAGGATATCCCTCCCGTAACTAACCTCTCACATTGCCGGTTATCTCTCACGTAATTGACATCTTACATTCCAGGTTATGTCTCATGTAATGCATACAGCCTTCTGCAATGCAATCTGTGCTTTGTAACACACACAGCCTTGTTTCTGATAGTTATACAATGTAACATATCCATTTGCTTAGGAAACCCTCAGAAGATCCGTAAAATCTCACATTCCCATTTATGCCTCATGTGACTGACATCTCTCATTGCATAATGGTAACACTAACATTGCCGGTTATCCCTTCTCATTGCTTCAATGATTGCTTGTGGCCAATGTTGAACTGTCTAAAGGAACTCTTGAGATTGTTTCTAATAGTTATGCCATTTGCTTGGAAAACCTTCTGATGAACAGTCAAATCTCACATTCCAGCTTATGCCTCACGTAACTGACATTTCACATTGCAGGATATCCCTCCCGTAACTAACCTCTCACATTGCCGGTTATCTCTCACGTAACTGACATCTCACATACCAGGTTATGTCTCATGTAACGCATACAGCCTTCTGCAATGCAATGTGTGCTTTATCCCTGTGCAATGTAACTAAGACATACAGGTCAGTGTCAAGAGTTCATGGCATAAGTAATGTGCAAAATAGAGCAACATAAATAACAATGAAGCGATTGATGAAAATTGAGTGCCTGAGTGTATGCATGTATGTATTTGTGTGTATGTGTTTTTTTTTCTATATATATATGTGTGTGTTTTTGTTGAGTGAATGTGTGTGTGTGTATGTATGTGAAAAGCCTGCCAGAATGTAGGTTTAGTGCAGTGTTTCATGCCACTGTGAAATCTAGTTATGCATACATACACTTTATAACACTGAGCAGGCATAGAAATAATATATGTGTTTTTTTATTTGTCTATGAAGGAGTGCATGTGTGTATGCATGTGTGTGTTTGCATGTATGTATTTGTGTGTGTGTGTTGTTTTTATATATATATATATATATATATATATATATATATATATATATATATATACATATGTGTGTGTTTTTGTTGAGTGAATGTGTGTGTGTGTGTATGTGAAAAGCCTGCCAGAATGTAGGTTTAGTGCAGTGTTTCATGCCACTGTGAAATCTTGTTATGCATACATACACTTTATAACACTGAGCAGGCATAGAAATAATATATGTGTTTTTTTATTTGTCTATGAAGGAGTGCATGTGTGTATGCATGTATGTATTTGTGTGTATGTGTTGTTTTTTTATATGTATGTGTGTGTATATGTGTGTTTTTGTTGAGTGTGTGTGTGTGTGTGTGCAAAGCCTGCCAGAATGTGGGTTTAGTGCAGTGTTTCATGCCACAGTGAAATCTAGTTATGCCCAGGAGTGTGTTACCTATGATAGAGTGGATGTGCAATAGCATAGCAGAACAGCATAAAGCACAGAGATGGATTTGACACAACAATTTACTTTTTCGTTTGTGTCCCCTGTAAATTACAGCCACTCAATAAATAGGATGCACTTCATAACACTGACTAGGCATTGCAATCCAGTACTCAAAGAGCGTTAGTATTATGGGAAAGCCGATTGCAAGAAACACAAAACCAAGTAACAAATTTTCATCAATCACTTCAATGTTATTTATGTTGCTCTATTTTGCACATTACTTATCCCATGCACTCTTGACACTGACCTGTATGTCTTAGTTACATTACACAGGGATAAAGCACACATTGCATTGCAGAAGGCTGTATGCGTTACATGAGACATAACCTGGAATGTGAGATGTCAGTTACGTGAGAGATAACCGGCAATGTGAGAGGTTAGTTAAGGGAGAGATAACCGGCAATGTGAGAGGTTAGTTACGGGAGGGATATCCTGCAAAGTGAAATGTCAGTTACGTGAGGCATAAGCTGGAATGTGAGATTTGACTGTTCATCAGAAGGTTTTCTAAGCAAATGGCATAACTATTAGAAACAATCTCAAGAGTTCCTTTAGACAGTTCAACATTGGCCACAAGCAATCATTGAAGCAATGAGAAGGGATAACCGGCAATGTTAGTGTTACTATTATGCAATGAGAGATGTCAGTTACATGAGGCATAAATGGGAATGTGAGATTTTACGGATCATCTGAGGGTTTCCTAAGCAAATGGGTATGTTACATTGTATAACTATCAGAAACAAAGCTGTATGCGTTACAAAGCACAGATTGCATTGCAGAAGGCTGTATGCATTACATGAGACATAACCTGGAATGTAAGATGTCAATTACGTGAGAGATAACCGGCAATGTGAGAGGTTAGTTACGGGAGGGATATCCTGCAATGTAAGATGTCCATTACGTGAGAGATAACCGGCAATGTGAGAGGTTAGTTACGGGAGGGATATCCTGCAATGTAAGATGTCAATTACGTGAGAGATAACCGGCAATGTGAGAGGTTAGTTACGGGAGGGATATCCTGCAATGTAAGATGTCAATTACGTGAGAGATAACCGGCAATGTGAGAGGTTAGTTACGGGAGGGATATCCTGCAATGTAAGATGTCAATTACGTGAGAGATAACCGGCAATGTGAGAGGTTAGTTACGGGAGGGATATCCTGCAATGTAAAATGTCAATTACGTGAGGCATAAGCTGGAATGTGAGTTTTTCCTTAGCAAATGGATTTGTTACATTGCATAACTATTATAAACAAGCATCCGTGGCAAAATGTGACTATGCGCTCTGAATTTTGGAGTTAGTTTGTATGTGGGAAGCTACAATGAACTTGGATTGCGGTGCACGCGCTTCTCTGCAATGGAGCATGCGGAGTAGAGAAAATAGCTATTTTGCATAGAATTGAATAACATGATTTGATAGGTCACAGGGCGGGTAAAGAGTTTTGTAAGCACAACCCTTTTATCTGGGTGTTCCAGTGTCGTTGAGCTTCAACACAAAGAAGCTGATTAAAAAGGTAAAAAAATATATATTACACAGAACATAATTATTTAGTGTTCTCTGTTCCTTTACTTGCTAATGCGATATTGCTAATGAGTTTTTGTACTTTGAGTGAACTGGTCCTTTAAAGAGGTAGTATCATCTAACATATAAGAGTCCTCCATAGCTTGCGCCTTTATTACGGATTAGATTTAAATGACACGTTTATATCCCAATGGCCGGGGCACTCACCACCTACTATGACCCGGACCACAGAGAAACCATTTCGTCTCCTGCAACCGCCGATCAAGAAAAAGGAAGTTAAAGAGGCCACACCCGGTCACACGGAGTGCCATGCAGGACCGCCCCTGCACTATAGAGAAAAATGCTCCAAAAAGAGGCCGCGCCGAAATATCTCAAGAAAACCTGACTGTTGGCACATTGCCAGAGCCTCATCTCACACATGTTGCAGCATCAACACAATAAAGAATATTATGCATAAATCCCCGTTTATATAAGCCCCTTTCCGGAGATATTAACCCTTGATTCTATACAGATAAAAGGAGACACACTGTGAGCCTGTCTTCTTGCGTAATTATATGTGTATAGATGAAATGATCTTACCAGAATCTATGCCGTGGAACAGGAATACAGCCTTTCAAGTGTGACAGGGTAGTAGCATCGCTCCTGACATGGACTTGAGTGCAGAAAGCAGGCAGCAAAACTAGTCAACGCTAATTGCTTAAGGAGCTGTTGATCTGAGTCGGGATGGTTTCGCAGAAAGACTCTCCCTGCATCTCCGGACACTAACTTTCACCCATGCTCTCACTGAGAGGCTGACAGGACTACTTAAAACTCCAGTCCCATTCCGAAGAGTACTACCCTCCATAAGAGACAACTGCGGATCTTCCAACACTTCTCTGCCTACCTCCTGTGACGAAAGGCAAAGAATGACTGAGGGATGAGGGGAGTGGGCGAGCTATTTAAGCATTTGGCTGGGGTGTATTTGTCTCCTCCTGGTGGCCAGGTTCTTAATTCCCACAAGTAATGAATGAAGCCGTGGACTCTCCTCCCAATAAGATGGAAAGAACCTTCCAGGATAAATGTTTATAATCTAAATTATGCATAGTTTCAAAATAGGTGGCTTCAATAAGTCTCAAAACCAGATTAACATTCCATAGAGGAGAAACTGGTCAAATATCTTGTCTAATTCTGATGAGAAACTGAACAAAATGATATCTGGAATCCATTTACGAAATAAGATGGATAAGGCCAAAATCTGTCCCTTAAGAAAACTAGCTGACGAGCTATCTTCAAGCCATTCTGCAGCAGCTTGAGAATTCAAAGTTTTGAAAAGCATTTCAATGGCATATTGGCACACCAGGATAAAAAAAGGTTTTCCAAACTTTATGAAAGATATGTCTAGTAACAGGTTTCCAGGACGGAATCAAGGTATCAATAACTTTATCATATAAACCTCTCTGAGACAGGCATTTAATCACCAGGCTGTCAAATTCAGGATTTTGAGATCCTGATGAAAGAAAAGCCTTTGACATAGAAACAGAATTTGACGGTAGATAAGAACCAAAAGGTATAACAAGTCTACCCATATTACCGATTTCTTAGGATAGCGTTTTGCATGTCCCAGGCATTTTTAAATTATTTTACAGTCCCTGTGTTTAATACCTATATTAAAAGTTTATTTAATTAATCTACCACCCTTTCTTTATAAAAAAAAAAAAAGTGCTTCCACACATTTATTCTGAATCTGCTACCCTCTAACTTAAAAACAGAATTTATGCTTACCTGATAAATTACTTTCTCCAACGGTGTGTCCGGTCCACGGCGTCATCCTTACTTGTGGGAATATCTCTTCCCCAACAGGAAATGGCAAAGAGTCCCAGCAAAGCTGGCCATATAGTCCCTCCTAGGCTCCGCCCACCCCAGTCATTCGACCGACGGACAGGAGGAAAAATATAGGAGAAACCATATGGTACCGTGGTGACTGTAGTTAGAGAAAATAATTCATCAGACCTGATTAAAAAACCAGGGCGGGCCGTGGACCGGACACACCGTTGGAGAAAGTAATTTATCAGGTAAGCATAAATTCTGTTTTCTCCAACATTGGTGTGTCCGGTCCACGGCGTCATCCTTACTTGTGGGAACCAATACCAAAGCTTTAGGACACGGATGAAGGGAGGGAGCAAATCAGGTTACCTAAACGGAAGGCACCACGGCTTGCAAAACCTTTCTCCCAAAAATAGCCTCCGAAGAAGCAAAAGTATCAAATTTGTAAAATTTGGCAAAAGTGTGCAGTGAAGACCAAGTCGCTGCCTTACATATCTGGTCAACAGAAGCCTCGTTCTTGAAGGCCCATGTGGAAGCCACAGCCCTAGTTGAGTGAGCTGTGATTCTTTCAGGAGGCTGCCGTCCGGCAGTCTCATAAGCCAATCGGATGATGCTTTTAAGCCAAAAGGAAAGAGGTAGAAGTCGCTTTTTGACCTCTCCTTTTACCAGAATAGACAACAAACAAAGAAGATGTTTGTCTGAAATCTTTTGTAGCCTCTAAATAGAATTTTAGAGCACGGACTACGTCCAAATTGTGTAACAGACGTTCCTTCTTTGAAACTGGATTCGGACATAAAGAAGGTACAACTATCTCCTGGTTAATATTCTTGTTAGAAACAACCTTTGGAAGAAAACCAGGCTTAGTACGCAAAACCACCTTATCTGCATGGAACACCAGATAGGGCGGAGAACACTGCAGAGCAGATAACTCTGAAACTCTTCTAGCAGAAGAAATAGCAACCAAAAACAAAACTTTCCAAGATAGTAACTTAATATCTATGGAATGTAGAGGTTCAAACGGAACCCCTTGAAGAACTGATTTGAAGAACAAGATTTAGACTCCAGGGAGGAGTCAAAGGTCTGTAAAAAGGCTTGATTCTAACCAGAGCCTGAACAAATGCTTGAACATCTGGCACAGCTGCCAGTCTTTTGTGTAGTAAGACAGATAAAGCAGAGATCTGTCCCTTTAGAGAACTTGCAGATAATCCTTTCTCCAAATCTTCTTGTAGAAAGGAGAGAATCTTAGGAATTTTTATATTATTCCATGGGAATCCTTTGGATTCACACCAACAGATATATCTTTTCCATATTTTATGGTAAATCTTTCTAGTTACCGGTTTTCTGGCCTGAGCCAGAGTATCTATCACAGAATCTGAAAACCCACGCTTTGATAGAATCAAGCGTTCAATCTCCAAGCCGTCAGCTGGAGGGAGACCAGATTTGGATGTTCGAATGGACCCTGAACAAGAAGGTCATGTCTCAAAGGTAGCTTCCATGGTGGAACCGATGACATATTCACCAGGTCTGCATACCAAGTCCTGCGTGGCCACGCAGGAGCTATCAAGATCACCGAGGCCCTCTCCTGTTTGATCCTGGCTACCAGCCTGGGAATGAGAGGAAACGGTGGGAATACATAAGCTAGGTTGAAGGTCCAAGGTGCTACTAGTGCATCTACTAGAGTCGCCTTGGGATCCCTGGATCTGGACCCGTAGCAAGGAACCTTGAAGTTCTGACGAGACGCCATCAGATCCATGTCCGGAATGCCCCATAATTGAGTTAGTTGGGCAAAGATCTCCGGGTGGAGTTCCCACTCCCCCGGATGGAATGTCTGACGACTCAGATAATCCGCCTCCCAGTTTTCCACACCTGGGATGTGGATCGCAGATAGGTGGCAGGAGTGATCCTCCGCCCATTGAATTATTTTGGTCACTTCTTTCATCGCCAGGGAACTCCTTGTTCCCCCCTAATGATTGATATACGCAACGGTCGTCATGTTGTCTGATTGGAATATTATGAATCTGGCCTTTGCTAGCTGAGGCCAAGCCCTGAGAGCATTGAAGATAGCTCTTAGTTCCAGAATGTTTATCGGGAGAAGAGACTCTTCCCGAGACCATAGTCCCTGAGCTTTCAGGGATTCCCAGACCGCGCCCCAGCCCACTAGACTGGCGTCGGTCGTGACGATGACCCACTCTGGTCTGCGGAAACTCATTCCCTGGGACAGGTGGTCCAGGGTCAGCCACCAACGGAGTGAATCTCTGGTCTTCTGATCTACCTGAATCATTGGAGACAAGTCTGTATAGTCCCCATTCCACTGTTTGAGCATGCACAGTTGTAATGGTCTTAGATGAATTTGTGCAAAAGGAACTATGTCCATTGCTGCAACCATCAACCCTACTACTTCCATGCACTGCGCTATGGAAGGACGAGGAACAGAATGAAGAACTTGACAAGTGCTTAGAAGTTTTGACTTTCTGACCTCTGTCAGAAAAATCCTCATTTCTAAGGAATCTATTATTGTTCCCAAGAAGGGAACTCTTGTTGACGGAGACAGAGAACTTTTTTCTATGTTCACCTTCCATCCTTGTGATCTGAGAAAGGCCAGAACGATGTCTGTATGAGCCTTTGCTTTTGACAGGGGCAACGCTTGTATTAGAATGTCGTCCAAGTAAGGTACTACTGCAATGCCCCTCGGTCTTAGAACCGCTAGAAGGGACCCTAGTACCTTTGTGAAAATCCTTGGAGCAGTGGCTAACCCGAATGGGAGGGCCACAAACTGGTAATGTTTGTCCAGAAAGGCGAACCTTAGGAACTGATGATGTTCTTTGTGGATAGGAATATGTAGGTACGCATCCTTTAGATCCACAGTAGTCATAAATTGACCTTCCTGGATAGTGGGTAGAATCGTTCGAATGGTTTCCATCTTGAACGATGGTACCCTGAGAAATTTGTTTAGGATCTTCAAATCCAAAATTGGTCTGAAAGTTCCCTCTTTTTTGGGAAATACGAACAGATTTGAATAAAATCCTATTCCTTGTTCCTTTATTGGAACTGGGTGTATCACTCCCATCTTTAACAGGTCTTCTACACAATGTAAGAACGCCTGTCTCTTTATTTGGTTTAAGGATAAGTGAGACATGTGGAACCTTCCCCTTGGGGGTAGTTCCCTGAATTCCAGAAGATAACCCTGAGAAACTATTTCTAGTGCCCAGGGATCCTGAACATCTCTTGCCCAAGCCTGAGCAAAGAGAGAGAGTTTGCCCCCTACTAGATCCGGTCCCGGATCGGGGGCTACTCCTTCATGCTGTTTTGTTAGCAGCAGCAGGCTTCTTGGCCTGTTTACCCTTGTTCCAGCCTTGCATCGGTTTCCAGGCTGGTTTGGGTTGTGAGGCATTACCCTCTTGCTTAGAGGATGCAGAATTAGAGGCCGGTCCGTTCCTGAAATTGCGAAAGGAACGAAAATTAGACTTATTCTTGGCCTTGAAAGGCCTATCTTGTGGAAGGGCGTGGCCCTTTCCCCCAGTGATGTCTGAGATAATCTCTTTCAATTCTGGTCCAAATAGAGTTTTACCTTTGAAAGGGATGTTAAGCAATTTTGTCTTGGATGACACATCCGCTGACCAAGACTTTAGCCAAAGCGCTCTGCGCGCCACAATTGCAAACCCTGAATTTTTCGCTGCTAATCTAGCTAATTGCAAAGCGGCATCTAAAATAAAAGAGTTAGCCAACTTAAGTGCGTGAACTCTGTCCATAACCTCCTCATAAGGAGTCTCTCTACTGAGCGACTTTTCGAGTTCCTTGAACCAGAACCACGCTGCTGTAGTGACAGGAACAATGCACGAAATGGGTTGTAGAAGGTAACCTTGCTGTACAAAAATCTTTTTAAGCAAACCCTCCAATTTTTTATCCATAGGATCTTTGAAAGCACAACTATCCTCGATAGGAATAGTAGTGCGCTTGTTTAGAGTAGAAACTTCCCCCTCGACCTTAGGGACTGTCTGCCATAAGTCCTTTCTGGGGTCGACCATAGGAAATAATTTCTTAAATATAGGGGGGGTGGGGGGAACAAAAGGTATGCCGGGCTTTTCCCACTCCTTATTCACTATGTCCGCCACCCGCTTGGGTATAGGAAAAGCGTCGGGGTGCACCGGAACCTCTAGGAACTTGTCCATCTTACATAATTTCTCTGGAATGACCAAGTTGTCACAATCATCCAGAGTAGATAACACCTCTTTAAGCAGTGCGCGGAGATGTTCTAATTTAAATTTAAATGTCACAACATCAGGTTCAGCTTGTTGAGAAATTTTTTCTGAATCTGAAATTTCCCCATCTGACAAACCCTCCCTCATGGCCCCTTCAGATTGGTGTGAGGGTATGACAGAACAATTATCATCAGCGCCCTCCTGTTCTTCAGTGTTTAAAACAGAGCAATCGCGCTTTCTCTGATATGTAGACATTTTGGATAAAATATTTGCTATGGAGTTATCCATTACAGCCGTCAATTGTTGCATGGTAATAAGCATTGGCGCGCTAGATGTACTAGGGGCCTTTTGTGTGGGCAAAACTGGTGTAGACACAGTAGGAGATGATGTAGTATCATGTTTACTCCCCTTATCTGAGGAATCATCTTGGGCAATTTCATTATCTGTGGCAGTACTGTCCTTACTTTGTTTGGACGCTATGGCACAATTATCACACAAATTTAAATGGGGAGACACATTGGCTTTCATACATATAGAACATAGCTTATCCGAAGGCACAGACATGTTAAAAAGGCTTAAACTTGTCAATAAAGCACAAAAAAACAGAATTTATGTTTACCTGATAAATTACTTTCTCCAACGGTGTGTCCGGTCCACGGCGTCATCCTTACTTGTGGGATATTCTCTTCCCCAACAGGAAATGGCAAAGAGCCCAGCAAAGCTGGTCAAATGATCCCTCCTAGGCTCCGCCTTGCCCAGTCATTCGACCGACGTAAAGGAGGAATATTTGCATAGGAGAAATCATATGATACCGTGGTGACTGTAGTTAGAGAAATTAAATCATCAGACCTGATTAAAAAACCAGGGCGGGCCGTGGCCCGGACACACCGTTGGAGAAAGTAATTTATCAGGTAAACATAAATTCTGTTTTCTCCAACATAGGTGTGTCCGGTCCACGGCGTCATCCTTACTTGTGGGAACCAATACCAAAGCTTTAGGACACGGATGATGGGAGGGAGCAAATCAGGTCACCTAGATGGAAGGCACCACGGTTTGCAAAACCTTTCTCCCAAAAATAGCCTCAGAAGAAGCAAAAGTATCAAATTTGTAAAATTTGGTAAAAGTGTGCAGTGAAGACCAAGTCGCTGCCTTACATATCTGATCAACAGAAGCCTCGTTCTTGAAGGCCCATGTGGACGCCACAGCCCTAGTGGAATGAGCTGTGATTCTTTCAGGAGGCTGCCGTCCGGCAGTCTCATAAGCCAATCTGATGATGCTTTTAAGCCAAAAAGAGAGAGAGAGGTAGAAGTTGCTTTTTGACCTCTCCTTTTACCGGAATAAACAACAAACAAGGAAGATGTTTGTCTGAAATCCTTTGTAGCCTCTAAATAGAATTTTAGAGCACGAACTACATCCAAATTGTGCAACAAACGTTCCTTCTTTGAAACTGGATTCGGACACAAAGAAGGCACAACTATCTCCTGGTTAATATTTTTGTTAGAAACAACTTTCGGAAGAAAACCAGGTTTAGTACGCAAAACCACCTTATCTGCGTGGAACACCAGATAAGGAGGAGAACACTGCAGAGCAGATAACTCTGAAACTCTTCTAGCAGAAGAAATTGCAACCAAAAACAAAACTTTCCAAGATAATAACTTAATATCTACGGAATGTAAGGGTTCAAACGGAACCCCTTGAAGAACTGAAAGAACTAAATTGAGACTCCAAGGAGGAGTCAAAGGTTTGTAAACAGGCTTGATTCTAACCAGGGCCTGAACAAAAGCCTGAACATCTGGCACAGCCGCCAGCTTCTTGTGAAGTAAAACAGATAAAGCAGAAATCTGTCCCTTCAAAGAACTTGCAGATAATCCTTTCTCCAAACCCTCTTGTAGAAAGGATAGAATCTTAGGAATTTTTACCCTGTTCCATGGGAATCCTTTCGATTCGCACCAACAGATATATTTCTTCCATACTTTATGGTAAATTTTCCTAGTTACAGGCTTTCTAGCCTGAATAAGAGTATCAATGACAGAATCTGAGAACCCACGCTTTGATAAAATCAAGCGTTCAATCTCCAAGCAGTCAGTTGGAGTGATGCCAGATTCGGATGTTCGAACGGACCTTGAACAAGAAGGTCCCGTCTCAAAGGTAGCTTCCATGGTGGAGCCGATGACATATTCACCAGGTCTGCATACCAAGTTCTGCGTGGCCACGCAGGAGCTATCAAGATCACCGAAGCCCTCTCTTGATTGATCCTGGCTACCAGCCTGGGAATGAGAGGAAACGGTGGGAACACATAAGCTAGGTTGAAGGTCCAGGGCGCTACTAGTGCATCTACTAGAGTCGCCTTGGGATCCCTGGATCTGGACCCGTAGCAAGGAACCTTGAAGTTCTGACGAGACGCCATCAGATCCATGTCTGGAATGCCCCATAATTGAGTTATTTGGGCAAAGATTTCCGGATGGAGTTCCCACTCCCCCGGATGAAATGTCTGACGACTCAGAAAATCCGCTTCCCAATTTTCCACTCCTGGGATGTGGATTGCAGACAAGTGGCAGGAGTGAAGCTCCGCCCACTGAATTACTTTGGTCACTTCTTCCATCGCCAGGGAACTCCTTGTTCCCCCCTGATGGTTGATATATGCAACAGTCGTCATGTTGTCTGATTGAAACCTTATGAATTTGGCCTTTGATAGTTGAGGCCAAGCCTTGAGAGCATTGAATATCGCTCTCAGTTCCAGAATGTTTATCGGGAGAAGAGATTCTTCCCGAGACCATAGACCCTGAGCCTTCAGGTGTTTCCAGACCGCGCCCCAGCCCACCAGGCTGGCGTCGGTCGTTACAATGACCCACTCTGGTCTTCTGAAGCTCATCCCTTGGGACAGGTTGTCCAGGGTCAGCCACCAACGGAGTGAATCTCTGGTCCTCTGATCTACTTGGATCGTCGGGGACAAATCTGTATAATCCCCATTCCACTGTCTGAGCATGCACAGTTGTAATGGTCTTAGATGAATTTGCGCAAAAGGAACTATGTCCATTGCCGCAACCATCAAACCTATTACTTCCATGCACTGCGCTATGGAAGGAAGAAGAACAGAATGAAGTACTTGACAAGAGCTTAGAAGTTTTGATTTTCTGGCTTCTGTCAGAAAAATCTTCATTTCCAAGGAGTCTATTATTGTTCCCAAGAAGGGAACTCTTGTTGACGGAAATAGAGAACTTTTTTCTACGTTCACTTTCCACCCGTGAGATCTGAGAAAGGCTAGGACAATGTCCGTATGAGCCTTTGCTTGTGGTAGAGACGACGCTTGAATCAGTATGTCGTCCAAGTAGGGTACTACTGCAATGCCCCTTGGCCTTAGCACCGCTAGAAGGGACCCTAGTACCTTTGTGAAAATTCTTGGAGCAGTGGCTAGTCCGAATGGAAGTGCCACAAACTGGTAATGCTTGTCCAGAAAGGCGAATCTTAGGAACCGATGATGTTCCTTGTGGATAGGAATATGTAGATACGCATCCTTTAAATCCACCGTGGTCATGAATTGACCTTCCTGGATGGTAGGAAGAATTGTCCGAATGTTTTCCATCTTGAACGATGGGACCTTGAGAAATTTGTTTAGGATCTTGAGATCCAAAATTGGCCTGAATGTTCCCTCTTTTTTGGGAACTATGAACAGATTGGAGTAAAACCCCATCCCTTGTTCTCCTAATAGAACAGGATGAATCACTCCCATTTTTAACAGGTCTTCTACACAATGTAAGAATGCCTGTCTTTTTATTTGGTCTGAAGACAATTGAGACCTGTGGAACCTTCCCCTTGGGGGTAGTTCCTTGAATTCCAGGAGATAACCTTGAGAAACTATTTCTAGCGCCCAAGGATCCTGAACATCTCTTGCCCAAGCCTGAGCGAAGAGAGAGAGTCTGCCCCCCACCAGATCCGGTCCCGGATCGGGGGCCAGCATCTCATGCTGTCTTGGTAGCGGTCTTCTTGGCCTGCTTACCTTTGTTCCAGCCTTGCATCGGGCTCCAGGCTGGCTTGGTTTGAGAAGAATTACCCTCTTGCTTAGAGGATGTAGAATTTGAGGCTGGTCCGTTTCTGCGAAAGGGACGAAAATTTGTTTTATTTTTAGCCTTAAAAGACCTATCTCCTGAGGAAGGGCGTGGCCCTTTCCCCCAGTGATGTCTGAAATAATCTCAAGTCAGGGCCAAACAGCGTTTTCCCCTTGAAAGGGATGTTAAGCAATCTGATCTTGGAGTACACATCCGCTGACCAAGACTTCAGCCAAAGCGCTCTGCGCGCCACAATAGCAAAACCTGAATTTTTCGCCGCTAATCTAGCTAATTGCAAAGTGGCGTCTAAAGTAAAAGAGTTAGCCAACTTAAGTGCTTGAACTCTGTCCATAACCTCCTCATAAGAGGATGCTTGATTGAGCGACTTTTCTAGTTCCTCGAACCAGAAACACGCTGCTGTAGTGACAGGAACAATGCATGAAATAGGTTGTAGAAGGTAACCTTGCTGAACAAACATCTTTTTAAGCAAACCCTCTAATTTTTTATCCATAGGATCTTTGAAAGCACAACTATCTTCTATAGGGATAGTGGTGCGTTTATTTAGAGTAGAAACCGCCCCCTCGACCTTGGGGACTGTCTGCCATAAGTCCTTCCTGGGGTCGACCATAGGAAATAATTTCTTAAATATAGGGGGAGGGACAAAAGGTATGCCGGGCCTTTCCCATTCTTTATTTACAATGTCCGCCACCCGCTTGGGTATAGGAAAAGCTTCGGGGGGCACCGGGACCTCTAGGAACCTGTCCATCTTACATAATTTCTCTGGAATGATCAAATTGTCACAATCATCCAGAGTAGATAACACCTCCTTAAGCAGAGCGCGGAGATGTTCCAATTTAAATTTAAATGTAATAACGTCAGGTTCAGCTTGTTGAGAAATTTTTCCTGAATCTGAAATTTCTCCCTCAGACAAAACCTCCCTAGCCCCTTCAGACTGGTGTAAGGGCATGTCAGAACCATTATCATCAGCGTCCTCATGCTCTTCAGTATCTAAAACAGAGCAGTTGCGCTTTCGCTGATAGGTGGGCATTTTGGCTAAAATGTTTTTAATAGAATTATCCATTACAGCCGTTAATTGTTGCATAGTAAGGAGGATTGGCGCACTAGATTCACTAGGGACCTCCTGAGTGGGCAAGACTGGTGTAGACATAGAAGGAGATGATGCAGTACCATGCTTACTCCCCTCACTTAAGGAATCATTTTGGGCAACATTATTATCAGTGGCATCATTGTCCCTACTTTGTTTGTCACATTCATCACATATTTAAATGGAGAGGAACCTTGGCTTCCGAACATACAGAACATCGTCTATCTGATAGTTCAGACATGTTAATAGGCATAAACTTGATAACAAAGCACAAAAAACGTTTTAAAATAAAACCGTTACTGTCTCTTTAAATTTTAAACTGAACACACTTTTTTACTGAATATACGCAAAAGTATGAAGGAAATGTTCAAAATTCACCAAAATTTCACCACAGTGTCATAAAGCCTTAAAAGTATTGCACACCAAATTTGAGCTTTAACTCTTAAAATAACGGAACCGGAGCCGTTTTTACATTTAACCCCTATACAGTCCCTGGTATCTGCTTTGCTGAGACCCAACCAAGCCCAGAGGGGAATACGATACCAAATGACGCCTTCAATAAGCTTTTTCAGTGGATCTGAGCTCCTCACACATGCATCTGCATGCCTTGCTTCTCAAAAACAACTGCGCATTAGTGGCGCGAAAATGAGGCTCTGCCTATGACTAGAAAAGGCCCCCAGTGACAAATGTGTCCAATACAGTGCCTGCCGTTTTTTTTAATAAAATTCCCAAGATTAAAATAACTCTCCAAAGGTATAAACCATTAAATATGCTTATAAAGTAATCGTTTTGGCCCAGAAAAATGTCTACCAGTCTTTAAAGCCCTTGTGAAGCCCTTTTATTCTTATATTGAAAATTAAGAAAATGGATTACCGGATCCCATAGGGAAAATGACAGCTTCCAGCATTACCAAGTCTTGTTAGAAATGTGTCATACCTCAAGCAGCCAAAGTCTGCTCACTGTTTCCCCCAACTGAAGTTAATTCCTCTCAACAGTCCTGTGTGGAAACAGCCATCGATTTTAGTAACGGTTGCTAAAATAATTTTCCTCTTACAAACAGAAATCTTCATCTCTTTTCTGTTTCAGAGTAAATAGTACATACCAGCACTATTTTAAAATAACAAACTCTTGATAGAAGAATAAAAACTACATTTAAACACCAAAAAACTCTGAGCCATCTCCGTGGAGATGTTGCCTGTGCAACGGCAAAGAGAATGACTGGGGAAGGCGGAGCCTAGGAGGGATCATGTGACCAGCTTTGCTGGGCTCTTTGCCATTTCCTGTTGGGGAAGAGAATATCCCACAAGTAAGGATGACGCCGTGGACCGGACACACCTATGTTGGAGAAAACGTTTTAAAACAAAACCGTTACTGTCTCTTTAAATTTTAAACAGAAAACACTTTATTACTGAATATGTAAAAAAGTATGAAGGAATTGTTCAAAAATTACACCACAGTGTCTTAAAGCATTAAGAGTATTGCACACCAATTTTCAGAGCTTTAACCCCTAAAATAACGGAACCGGAACCGTTTACAAATTTAACCCCTATACAGTACCAGCTATAGCCTTTGCTGTGACCTAACCAAGCCCAGAGGGGAATACGATACCAAGTGACGCCTTCTAGAAACTTTTCCAGCTACTTTCAGATCCTCACACATGCATCTGCATGTCTTGCTCTCAAAAACAACTGCGCAGTAATGGCACGAAAATGAGGCTCAGCCTACAACTGGGAAGGCCCTCCCTGACTGGAAAAGGTGTCTAACATAGTGCCTGCCGTTAAAAAACGTTCCCCAATAAATTTATAAATGTGAATTATCAGCATAAACATGTATAAAATGCCCAAATAAAGCAATCGATTTAGCCCATAAAAGTGTCTACCAGTTTTATAGCCCATATTAAGCCCTTTATTCTGTTTGCTTGACTAAGAAAATGGCTTACCGGTCCCCATGAGGGGAAATGACAGCCTTCCAGCATTACATGGTCTTGTTAGAAATATGGCTAGTCATACCTTAAGCAGAAAAGTCTGCTAACTGTTTCCCCCAACTGAAGTTACTTCATCTCAACAGTCCTATGTGGAAACAGCAATTGATTTTAGTTACTGTCTGCTAAAATCATCTTCCTCTCACAAACAGAAATCTTCATCCTTTTCTGTTTCAGAGTAAATAGTACATACCAGCACTATTTTAAAATAACAAACACTTGATAGAAGAATAAAAAACTACATTTAAACACCAAAAAACTCTTAACCATCTCCGTGGAGATGTTGCCTGTGCAACGGCAAAGAGAATGACTGGGGTGGGCGGAGCCTAGGAGGGACTATATGGCCAGCTTTGCTGGGACTCTTTGCCATTTCCTGTTGGGGAAGAGATATTCCCACAAGTAAGGATGACGCCGTGGACCGGACACACCAATGTTGGAGAAATTATGACTATTTGTTTTGGAACTTATAAAAACATAGAACTGACAAAGGAAGACGTTTCTGAGAGGAAGCCGATAAAGTATAAAGCAAGCACAAGGAGATTTGAATCATATCAGAAACGCAAATCATGGCAGGCCAATCATGGCAGGCCATACCAGAGCAAATCAATTGGCTGAAGCTTGTCTGTGATTCATTTTGGCTATTAGCCTAGATAGCAATACAAATGGAACCAGGTAACCACTAGGGCATCTATAAGGTCTGCTTAAAAGGTGCCGAGAAGCTGGCACAATATTGGGAGAGCTTGCAATTCAAGCAAGAGGCCATGTGATCTTTGGCAAGCTCCAATCTCTCACTATCTGGTTAAAAACCTACTGGTTCAGAGACCACGCCCGAGTTGTAATCACTGGCAACTGAGAAATACACCTCCCAATTATGATGTTCTGTCCAACTGATAATGCATGACACTTCCTTCATTACTGGGTAACAGAGTTCCACTTTGGTGAATGATGTAAGCTGGTGACAGCTAGCCAATGGCTTGGGAAGTCTGTATCTTAGCCCTCAGGCCATTTACAATGACACGTTCATTTGAAAGAGGGGAGTCTGCCCTTTCAAATGAGAGGTAGCATGCCTCTAAGTTGCAGGTGTTCACCATAAAAACGTCAATTACTTGCAGTATTGAAAATGCTGTTTAAGCAGAGGAGGAGGCGAGGTCTAACAGAGCCCCTATCTCCTTCCCCTGTTTGGGCTACAGAAGCAAGTGATCCCTCATTTGAAAGAGGGGAGCCTGCCCTTTCAAATGAGGGGTCAGTTGCCCATATAAGATGCAGGTGAGCGCTGTTGAAAACATAATTTATGCTTACCTGATAAATTCCTTTCTCCTGTAGTGTAGTTAGTCCACGGGTCATCCATTACTTATGGAATATATCTCTTCCTAACAGGAAACTGCAAGAGAATTACGCAGCAGAGCTGCTATATAGCTCCTCCCCTCACATATCATACTCATTCGACCAAAGCAGACGAGAAAGGAGGAACCATAGGGTACAGTGGTGACTGGAGTTTAATTAAAATTTAGACCTGCCGTAAAAACAGGGCGGGCCGTGGACTGACTACACTACAGGAGAAAGGAATTTATCAGGTAAGCATAAATTATGCTTTCTCCTGTTAAGTGTAGTCAGTCCACGGGTCATCCATTACTTATGGAATACCAATACCAAAGCTAAAGTACACGGATGAAGGGAGGGACAAGGCAGGAACATTAAACAGAAGGAACCACTGCCTGAAGTACCTTTCTCCCAAAAATAGCCTCAGACGAAGCAAAAGTGTCAAATTTGTAAAATTTTGAAAAAGTGTGAAGCGAAGACCAAGTCGCAGCGTTGCAAATCTGTTCAACAGAGGCCTCATTTTTAAAGGCCCAGGTGGAAGCCACAGCTCTAGTAGAATGAGCTGTAATCCTTTCAGGAGGCTGCTGTCCAGCAGTCTCATAGGCTAAGCGTATTATGCTACGAAGCCAAAAAGAGAGAGCGGTAGCCGAAGCCTTTTGACCTCTCCTCTGTCCAGAGTAAACGACAAACAGGGAAGAAGTTTGACGAAAATCCTTAGTTGCCTGCAAATAGAATTTCAGGGCACGGACTACGTCCAGATTATGCAAAAGTCGTTCCTTCTTTGAAGAAGGGTTAGGACACAGAGATGGAACAACAATCTCTTGATTTATATTCCTGTTAGTAACTACCTTAGGTAAGTACCCAGGTTTAGTACGCAGGACTACCTTGTCTGAATGAAAAATCAGATAAGGAGAATCACAATGTAAGGCAGATAACTCAGAGACTCTTCGAGACGAGGAAATAGCCATCAAAAACAGAACTTTCCAAGATAACAGCTTGATATCAATGGAATGAAGGGGTTCAAATGGAACGCCTTGAAGAACATTAAGAACTAAGTTTAAGCTCCACGGCGGAGCAACAGACTTAAACACAGGCTTAATCCTAGTTAAAGCCTGACAGAAAGCCTGAACGTCTGGAACTTCAGCCAGACGTTTGTGTAGAAGAGACAGAGCAGAAATCTGTCCCTTTAACGAACTAGTAGATAAGCCCTTTTCTAAACCCTCTTGTAGAAAGGACAATATCCTAGGAATCCTAACCTTACTCCATGAGTAACTCTTGGATTTGCACCAATGTAAATATTTTCGCCATATCTTATGGCAAATTCTTCTGGTAACAGGCTTCCTAGCCTGTATTAAGGTATCAATAACCGACTCCGAGAAGCCACGCTTTGATAGAATCAAGCGTTCAATCTCCATGCAGTCAGCCTCAGAGAAATTAGATTTGGATGTTTGAAAGGACCCTGAATTAGAAGGTCCTGTCTCAGAAGCAGAGACCACGGTGGACAGGACGACATGTCTACTAGGTCTGCATACCAGGTCCTGCGTGGCCACGCAGGCGCTATCAGAATCACCGAAGCTCTCTCCTGTTTGATCTTGGCAAATAGGTTTGAATAGAATCCCTGCCCGTGTTCCGTCCGCGGAACTGGGTGGATTACCCCCATTAGTAAGAGGTCTTGTACACAGCGTAGAAACGCCTCTTTCTTTATTTGGTTTGCTGATAACCTTGAAAGATGAAATCTCCCCCGTGGAGAAGTTTTGAAGTCCAGGAGATATCCCTGAGATATGATCTCCAACGCCCAGGGATCTTGGACATCTCTTGCCCAAGCCTGGGCGAAGAGAGAAAGTCTGCCCCCCACTAGGGGGCCCTCTCTTCATGCTGTTTTGGGGGCAGCAGCAGGTTTCTTGGCCTGCTTGCCCCTGTTCCAGGACTGGTTAACTTTCCAGCCCTGTCTGTAACGAGCAACAGCTCCTTCCTGTTTTGGAGCGGAGGAAGTTGATGCTGCTCCTGCCTTGAAGTTACGAAAGGCACGAAAATTAGACTGTTTGGCCTTTGATTTGGCCCTGTCCTGAGGTAGAGCATGGCCCTTACCTCCCGTAATGTCAGCAATAATTTCTTTCAAGCCGGGCCCGAATAAGGTCTGCCCTTTGAAAGGAATATTAAGCAATTTAGATTTAGAAGTCACGTCAGCTGACCAGGATTTAAGCCATAGCGCTCTGCGCGCTTGGATGGCGAATCCGGAGTTCTTAGCCGTAAGTTTGGTTAAATGCACAACGGCATCAGAAACAAATGCATTAGCTAGCTTAAGTGTCTTAAGCTTGTTGATTATTTCATCCAATGGAGCTGAGCGAATGGCCTCTTCCAGAGACTCAAACCAGAATGCTGCCGCAGCAGTGATAGGCGCAATGCATGCGAGGGGCTGTAAAATCAAACCTTGTTGAACAAACATTTTCTTAAGGTAACCCTCTAATTTTTTATCCATTGGATCTGAAAAGGCACAACTATCCTCCACCGGGATAGTGGTACGCTTAGCTAAAGTAGAAACTGCTCCCTCCACCTTAGGGACCGTCTGCCATAAGTCTTGTGTGGTGGCGTCAATAGGAAACATTTTCCTAAATATGGGAGGAGGGGTAAAAGGCACACCCGGTCTATCCCACTCCTTGCTAATAATCTCTGTAAGCCTTTTTGGTATAGGAAATACGTCAGTACACACCGGTACCGCATAGTATCTATCCAACCTACATAATTTCTCTGGAATTGCAACCGTGTTACAATCATTCAGAGCCGCTAATACCTCCCCTAGCAATGTGCGGAGGTTCTCTAGCTTAAATTTAAAATTGGAAATCTCTGAATCCAGTCTCCCTGGATCAGATCCGTCACTCACAGAATGAAGCTCTCCGTCCTCACGTTCTGCAAACTGTGACGCAGTATCTGACATGGCTCTCATCTCATCCGCGCGCTCTATCCTTAACCCAGAGCTATCGCGCTTGCGTCTTAATTCTGGCAACTTAGATAATACTTCTGTCATAACAGTAGCCATGTCTTGCAAAGTGATTTGTAAGGGCCTCCCTGATGTACTTGGTGCCACAAAATCACGCACCTCCTGAGCGGGAGGCGAAGGTACTGACACGTGAGGAGAGTTAGTCGGCATAACTTCCCCCTCGTCGTCTGGTGATAATTTCTTTACATGTAAAGATGGACTTTTATTTAAAGTAGCATCAATGCAATTAGTACACAAATTTCTATTGGGCTCCACATTGGCCTTTAAACATAGTGAACAAAGAGATTCATCTGAGTCAGACATGTTTAAACAAACTAGCAATGAGACTAGCAAACTTGGAAATACTTTTCAAAATTAATTTACAAGCAATATAAAAAACGTTACTGTGCCTTTAAGAAGCACAGAAAAACTGACACAGTTGAAATAACAATGACCAAAATAGTTATAGCAACCAAATTTTCACAGTAAATGTATTAAGTTAGCAAAGGATTGCACCCACCAGCAAATGGATGATTAACCCCTTAGTACCCAAAAACGGATAACAATTATATAATTAACGTTTTTCTCACAGTCAAATACACTGTCACAGGACTGCTGTGCCCGATTACCTCACTCAAAATGGATTTTGAAGACCCCTGAGCTCTCTAGAGACGATCTGGATCATGGAGGATGAAGTAGACAGATTGTGACTGAATTTTTACTGCGAAAAAAAAAGCGCTAAAATAGGCCCCTCCCACTCATATTACAACAGTGGGGAAGCTCAGAAACTGTTTCTATGCAGAAAACAAAAATGGCCATGTGGTAAAAATCATGCCCTAATAAGTTTTATCACAAAAACGATTAACAAGCCAGTAAACGTTTTAAACATACATTTGAAAGTTATGTATTATTATTAATAAGCCTGCTACCAGTCGTTTTTACTGCAGTTAAGGCTCATACATTATTTCAGTATTAACAGTATTTTCAGAGTCAATTCCATTCCTTAGAAAAATACATTCAGTGTACACACACACACATCAGCCTGATACCAGTCGCTATCACTGCATTTAAGGCTGAACTTACTTTACAATGGTATCAGCAGTATTTTCTCAGTCAATTCCATTCCTCAGAAAATAAATTACTGCACATACCTCATTTGTTGCAGGGGAGCCCTGCATGCTATTCCCCTTCTCTGAAGTTACCTCACTCCTCAGATGAGAAACAGCCAGTGGATCTTAGTTACGTCTGCTAAGACCATAGAAAAAAACCCAGGCAGATTCTTCTTCTAATGCTGCCTGAGAATAAACAGCACACTCCAGTGCCATTTAAAAATAACAAACTTTTGATTGTAGAAATAAACTAAGTTAAAAAACACCACAGATCTCTCACAGCTTCCTTTTTAGTTAGGCTGCAAAAGAATGACTGAGTATGATATGTGAGGGGAGGAGCTATATAGCAGCTCTGCTGGGTAATTCTCTTGCAGTTTCCTGTTAGGAAGAGATATATTCCATAAGTAATGGATGACCCGTGGACTGACTACACTTAACAGGAGAAACAGCAATTACCTGCAACAACAATGAACATGCTTTTAGCCTTATGGGGAGGGGGATGTGGGACAATAAAATGTGTGTTTGACATATTTAGGAAATAATGCTGCTATTTACTATGTACTACATGTCAAATTACATTAAAATTGAATTTGTTGCATTTAATATTGTGGCATTTTCTCGTATTATTATATTTTGGCAAACTAAGTTATTTTCTAAAAATGCTTTGTCTGCTGAAACAAATGACATTGTTTGAGTGGGTACCTCACAGAAAAATGTTAAAACTTATGTGCAAATTTAATGAAGGTCAAACAACTAAAAACACCTCTAGTATAAGTGTGAAAATGGGTGAGCAGCGAAAGGCTTAAGCAGTAGGGATGTGCATTGGGAAGTTTTGTTAGCTGCTGAATGCGGAAACGGCCTCCTTCCGCATTCAGTAGCTAACAAAACTGCCAAATACACATCCCTATTAAGCAATTCAGATTATATGTATAATATTTTATAGTTACCTTCATCAATAGTTCCTTGGTTACTTGTAACAATCTCATTTTCTTGATTAATTTCTGGAGCTTCTTTAACACCACTGTAACTCTTTAATTGCATCCTCAGTTTTTCTATTGCCCTCTCACAAATTTTGTCTGTCACCTCCTGAAACACAATGTTTAACAAAAGTAGGATTGAACACTAGAAACCAATTCAACAAAATTTAGCATTAAAGGGGCATTGTATTGTAAACTTTTCTCTGCTTTAATGTGTTCCCAATGATCCATTTTTCCTGCAGGACATTATTTAACTGGTTTACAGATAACTTTTTTTACCTTTATTTTGTGGTTTCATGTTGCTGTTTTTGCTTATACTGTATGTATTCTCTTTCTGAGAGCTCTGTAAACGTGAGGCAGCAGCAGAAATCAGATTACCACTGGGTGGTGGGAGAGAGAGAAGTACTAAAAGTTTTATTTTCAAATACTCTTTCTATTTAATGCTCATTGTGTATATTAAGGGGATAACATTAAGAGACTGGTTTGTCCATTTAAGAAGACATGTTCTTGAGAGCAATAATTTGAGGTTATAGGGAGTAAACAGCTATTTCAAATACAACAATATACCAAAAGGAAACATTTCCTGTACATTTATAATACTCTACAGCTGGTATAAAAAATTATTGGGAACACATTAAAGGGAAAACAATTTTACAGTACAATTTTTGTTTAAACTGAATTTTCAATTTTAGTTTTCAGGAAACTAAAAAACATAATTTATGTAAGAACTTGCCTGATAAATTCATTTCTTTCATGGTGGCAAGAGTGCATGAGTTAGTGACGTATGGGATATATATTCCTACCAGGAGGGGGCAAAGTTTCCCAAACCTCAAATGCCTATAAATACACCTCCCACCTCACCCATACCTCAGTTTAACGTATAGCCAAGTTAGTGAGGTGTAAAAGGAGTAAAAGCATAAAAAAGAGGAACAGGATAAAGTGCTTTATACAAAAAAAATCATAACCCCAAAAATCGGGTGGGTCTCATGGACTCTTGCCACCATGAAAGAAATTAATTTATCAGGTAAGTTCTTACATAAATTAGGTTGTCTTTCATATAGGTGGCAAGAGTCCATGAGCTAGTGACGTATGGGATATAATACCCAAGATGTGTCCATGAGTCACTAGAGAGGGAGCGATAAAATAAAAACAGCTATTTCTGCTGAGAAATTAAATCCAAAAAATAATTACGTTTTCTTAAAAAAATAAAAAAAAGTTAAATTATAGGCACTAGAATCAAACTGAGACAGCTGCCTGAAGAACCTTTCTACCAAAGGCTGCTTCCGAAGAAGCAAACACATCAAAATGGTAACATTTAGTAAATGTATGCAAAGAAGACCAAGTTGCTGCTTTGCAAATTTGATCAACTGAAGCTTCATTCTTGAAAGCCCAAGAAGTGGCAACTGATCTAGTAGAATGAGCTGTAATTCGCTGAGGCGGAGACTGCCCCGCCTCCAAAAAAGCTTTGTGAATCAAAAGTTTCAACCAAGATGCCAAGGAAATGGCAGAGGCTTTGTGACATTTTCTGGAACCAGAAAAAAAATAACAAATAGACTAGAATCTTTCTGAAATCTTCAGAAGCCTCAACATAATATTTCAAAGCTCGTACCACATACAAATAATGTAAAGACCTTTCAAAAGTATTCTTAGGATTAGGGCACAAGGAAGGAACAATATTTTCCTTATTGATGTTGTTAGAATTCACAACTTTAGGTAAAAATGTAAACAAAGTCTGCAAAACAGCTTTATCTGGAAGAAAACTCAGATAAGGAGACTCACAAGAGAGAGCAGACAATTCAGAAACTCTTCAAGCAGAAGAGATAGCCAAAAGAAATAATACTTTCCAAGAAAGTAGTTAAATATCCAAAGAATGCATAGGCTCAAAAGGAGAAGCCTGCAAAATCTTTAAAACCAAATTGAGACTCAGAGGAGGAGAAATTGATTTAATAACAGGTTTGATACAAATCAAAGCCTGAACAAAATGGTGAATATCAGGAAGCTTAACACAGAAAGAGCTGAGATTTGTCCTTTCAAAGTATTTGCAGACAAACCTTTATCCAAACCATTCTGAAGAAACCGAATAATCCTAGGAATTCTAAAAGAATGCCAAGAATAATTATGAGTGGAACACCATGAAATATAGGTTTCCAAACCCTATGATAAATCTTCTTTGAAACAGACTTACGAGCCTGTATCATAGTGTTAATTACTAAGTTAGAGAAACCTCTATGACTAAGAACTAAGCTTTCAATTTCCATGCCTTCAAATTTAGAGATTTGAGATACTGATGGAAAACTGGGTCTTGAGACAGAAAGTCTGGTCTTATAGGAAGTGACCAAGGCTGGCAACTGGACATTCGGACAAGGTCCGCATAACAAAACCTGTGAGGACATGCTGGTGCTATCAGAAACGCATAAAATTGTTCCATTATGATCTTGGAGATCACCTTTGGAAGGAGAACCAAAGGTGGAAAAATTTAAGCAGGTTGGTAAAACCAGGGAACTGCTAGAGCATCCATAATTTCTGCCTGAGGACCCCTGGACCTGAAAGGTATCTGGGAAGTTTCTTGTTTAGATGAGAGGTCATCAGATCTATTTCTGGAAGACCCCACATCAGTACAAGTGGAAAAAACACATCTGGATGGAGAGACCATTTCTCCGGATGTAGAGAATGACGGCTGAGATTTGACAAGAGTTGGATTCCCAAGAAAGTATCAGAGAAACTTCTTTCATTGCTAAAGGACTGCGAGTCCCCCCTTGATGTTTGACATATGCCACTGTTGTGATATTGTCTGTTTGAAAACAAATGTAAAGTTCTCTCTTCAATAGAGGCCATCCTGAAGAGCTCTGAAAATAGCACAGAGTTCTAAAATACCGATTGGTAACCTCACCTCTTGAGGATTCCAAACCCTTTGTGCAGTCAGAGACCCCCAGACAGCTCCACAACCTGTAAGACTTGCATCTGTTGTGATCACAGTCCAGGAAGGACGAACAAAGTAGGAGCCTTGAACAATAAGGTGATGGTTTAACCACCAAGACAGAGTTGAGTGTTGGGATTTAAGTATATAAGCTGTGATATCTGAGTATAATCCCAGCACCACTGGTGCAACATGCCAAGCTGTAGAGGTCTCATATGAAAACAAGCAAAGGGGATTGCGACCAATGATGCAATCATGAGACCTAAAACTTTAATGCACATAGCCACTTAAGGGAATGATTGAGACTGAAGGTTTAGACAAGCTAAGACCAATTTCATTCGTCTCTTGTCTGTTAGAGAAACTCTTTGGTAAATTGATCCTCCAACCATGTCTTTGAAGAAACAACATAAGTTGTTTAGTGTGAGATTCTGCTAAATGAAAAGATTGAGCTAGTACCAAGATATCGTCCAAATAAGGAAACACTGCAATACCCTGCTCTCTGATTACAGATAGTAGGGCACCCATAACCTTTGAAAAGATTCTTGGAGCTGTTGCTAGGCCAAATAGAAGAGCGACAAATTGGTAATGCTTGTCTAGAAAAGAGAATCTCAGTGGTCTGAATGAATCGGAATGTGAAGTCCTGTAAGTCTATTGAGGACATGAAATTACCTTGCTGAACAAAACGCAGAATAGTCCTTATAGTCACCATCTTGAAAGTTAGGACTCTTACAAAACGATTTAAAGTTTTCAGATCCAGGATTGGTATAAAAAAAATCTTCCTTCTTTGGGACAATGCATAGCTTAGAATAGAAACCCAATCCCTGTTCCTGCTGAGAAACTCGCACAATCACCCCAGAAAGCTCTAGGTCTGAAACACTTCAGAAAAGCCTGAGCCTTCACAGGGTTTGTTGGAACATGAGTAAGAAAGAATCTTCCCATGGGAGGTCTTATTCTGTAAACTATTCAATACCCTTGAGAAACAATATTCTGGACAGAATCTGTCCAAATGTCTTGAAATAACTTTAGTCTGCCCCCACCAGAAGAACTGGGTTGAGGACCGCACCTTCATGCAGTCTTAGGGGCTGGATTTGGTTTCTTATAAGGCTTAGATTTATTCCAATTCGGAGATGGTCTCCAATTAGAGCCAGAGGCGTTAGGGGAAGGAAAGGTTTTCTGTTCTCTATTCTGACAAAAAGAATGAAAACAATTGGAAGCTTTAAATTTACCTTTAGATTTCTTATCTTGGGGCAGAAAAACACCCTTTCACCCAGTGATAGTGGAGATAATAGAATCCAATTGAGAACCAAACAAATTATTACCCTGAAAAGATAGAGATAATAATCTAGATTTAGACACCATGTCAGCATTCCAAGATTTAAGCCACAAAGCTCTTCTTCTAGTTAGAATAGCTAAAGACATAGATCTGACATTAATATTAATGACATCAAATATAGCATCACAAATTAAATGATTTGCATGTTGAAGTAAAAGAACAATGCTAGATAGTTCAGGATCTGATAACTGCTGCGATAAACTGTCCAACCAAAAAGTTGAAGCATCAGCCATAGAAATAGCTGGTCTAAGAATATAGCCAGTATGTAAATATGCTCTTCTAAGGTAAGATTCAAGCTTCCTATCTAAAGGATCCTTAAAAGAAGTACTATCTTCTATATGAATAGTAGTACGTTTGGCAAGAGTGGAAATAGCCCCATGAACCTTAGGTATCTTTTCCCAAAACTCTAGACTAGCCACAGGGATAGAACTTCTTAAACCTAGAAGAAAGGTTAAAAAACAGAATTTATGTTTACCTGATAAATTACTTTCTCCAACGGTGTGTCCGGTCCACGGCGTCATCCTTACTTGTGGGATATTCTCTTCCCCAACAGGAAATGGCAAAGAGCCCAGCAAAGCTGGTCACATGATCCCTCCTAGGCTCCGCCTACCCCAGTCATTCGACCGACGTTAAGGAGGAATATTTGCATAGGAGAAACCATATGGTACCGTGGTGACTGTAGTTAAAGAAAATAAATTATCAGACCTGATTAAAAAAACCAGGGCGGGCCGTGGACCGGACACACCATTGGAGAAAGTAATTTATCAGGTAAACATAAATTCTGTTTTCTCCAACATAGGTGTGTCCGGTCCACGGCGTCATCCTTACTTGTGGGAACCAATACCAAAGCTTTAGGACACGGATGAAGGGAGGGAGCAAATCAGGTCACCTAAATGGAAGGCACCACGGCTTGCAAAACCTTTCTCCCAAAAATAGCCTCAGAAGAAGCAAAAGTATCAAACTTGTAAAATTTGGTAAAAGTGTGCAGTGAAGACCAAGTCGCTGCCCTACATATCTGATCAACAGAAGCCTCGTTCTTGAAGGCCCATGTGGAAGCCACAGCCCTAGTGGAATGAGCTGTGATTCTTTCGGGAGGCTGCCGTCCGGCAGTCTCGTAAGCCAATCTGATGATGCTTTTAATCCAAAAAGAGAGAGAGGTAGAAGTTGCTTTTTGACCTCTCCTTTTACCGGAATAAACAACAAACAAGGAAGATGTTTGTCTAAAATCCTTTGTAGCATCTAAATAGAATTTTAGAGCGCGAACAACATCGAAATTGTGCAACAAACGTTCCTTCTTTGAAACTGGTTTCGGACACAGAGAAGGTACGATAATCTCCTGGTTAATGTTTTTGTTAGAAACAACTTTTGGAAGAAAGCCAGGTTTAGTACGTAAAACCACCTTATCTGCGTGGAACACCAGATAAGGAGGAGAACACTGCAGAGCAGATAATTCTGAAACTCTTCTGGCAGAAGAAATTGCAACTAAAAACAAAACTTTCCAAGATAATAACTTAATATCAACGGAATGCAAGGGTTCAAACGGAACCCCCTGAAGAACTGAAAGAACTAAATTGAGACTCCAAGGAGGAGTCAAAGGTTTGTAAACAGGTTTAATTCTAACCAGAGCCTGAACAAAGGCTTGAACATCTGGCACAGCAGCCAGTTTTTTGTGAAGTAACACCGACAAGGCAGAAATCTGTCCCTTCAGGGAACTTGCAGATAATCCTTTTTCCAATCCTTCTTGAAGGAAGGATAGAATCCTAGGAATCTTAACCTTGTCCCAAGGGAATCCTTTAGATTCACACCAACAGATATATCTTTTCCAAATTTTGTGGTAAATCTTTCTAGTTACAGGCTTTCTGGCCTGAACAAGAGTATCGATAACAGAATCTGAGAACCCTCGCTTCGATAAAATCAAGCGTTCAATCTCCAAGCAGTCAGCTGGAGTGAAACCAGATTCGGATGTTCGAACGGACCCTGAACAAGAAGGTCTCGTCTCAAAGGTAGCTTCCAAGGTGGAGCCGATGACATATTCACCAGATCTGCATACCAAGTCCTGCGTGGCCACGCAGGAGCTATCAAGATCACCGACGCCCTCTCCTGATTGATCCTGGCTACCAGCCTGGGGATGAGAGGAAACGGCGGGAACACATAAGCTAGTTTGAAGGTCCAAGGTGCTACTAGTGCATCCACTAGAGCCGCCTTGGGATCCCTGGATCTGGACCCGTAGCAAGGAACTTTGAAGTTCTGACGAGAGGCCATCAGATCCATGTCTGGAATGCCCCACAGCTGAGTGACTTGGGCAAAGATTTCCAGATGGAGTTCCCACTCCCCCGGATGCAATGTCTGACGACTCAGAAAATCCGCTTCCCAATTTTCCACTCCTGGGATGTGGATAGCAGACAGGTGGCAGGAGTGAGACTCCGCCCATAGAATGATTTTGGTCACTTCTTCCATCGCTAGGGAACTCCTTGTTCCCCCCTGATGGTTGATGTACGCAACAGTTGTCATGTTGTCTGATTGAAACCGTATGAACTTGGCCCTCGCTAGCTGAGGCCAAGCCTTGAGAGCATTGAATATCGCTCTCAGTTCCAGAATATTTATCGGTTAAACACTAAAAAACTCTAAGCCATCTCCGTGGAGATGTTGCCTGTACAACGGCAAAGAGAATGACTGGGGTAGGCGGAGCCTAGGAGGGATCATGTGACCAGCTTTGCTGGGCTCTTTGCCATTTCCTGTTGGGGAAGAGAATATCCCACAAGTAAGGATGACGCCGTGGACCGGACACACCTATGTTGGAGAAACATAATTTATGCTTACCAGATAAATTCCATTCCTTCCGGATAGGGAAAGTCCACGGCTTCATTCCTTACTGTTGGGAAATACAACACCTGGCCACCATTAGGGTATAAATGGTGCCAGAAGAATAAAATAAATAATAGGGGACCACCCATAGACAAGAAAAAACGTGCGGGGGGCGTGGACTCTCCATATCCGTAAGGAAAGGAATTAATCTGGTAAGGATAAATTATGGTTTTCCTTCCTAAGATACGGAGTGTCCATGGCTTCAGTCCTTACTGTTGGGAAAACTATACCCAAGCTCCAGAGGACACTTAATGAATAACAAGAGGGAACAAAAAGGAAAGGCAGACCCTATTCTGAGGACACCACAGCAAAAACAAACTTGTAAAATTTTTAAAAAGTATGTAAGGAGGACAAGGTAGTCTTACAAATCTGATCCATACAGGCCTCTTCTTAAAGGCCCAAGAGAAAGCCACTGCTCTAGTGGAATGAGCAGTTATACTCTCAGGACGACGATGTCCCACTGTCTCGTAGGCTAAGCGGATGACACTTCTTAACCAAAAAGATAGGAAGTTGAAAGAGCCTTCTGCCCCTTACGCTTCCCCGAATAGACAACAAAGAGGAAGATTGCCTAAACTCCTTAGTAGCCTGAAGATAGAACTTCAAGGCGCGAACCACATTCAAATTGTGAAGTAAGCGTTCCTTCGATGGAGGAGGATTAGGACACAAGGAAGGAACCAATCTCCCAACTGATGTATCGATCTGACAAAACCTTAGGAAGAAAATCTAATTTAGCACTTAAAACTGCCTTATCTGCATGAAAAATCAGATAAGGGGGCTCACATTGCAAAGCAGAGATCTCAATAGCCAATAAAAATAGAACCTTCCAAGATAACAATTTATTGTCAACGGAATGCCGAGGCTCAAACAGAACCTGTCATAAAACCCAAAGCACAAGATTTAGGCTCCAAGGAGGAGCCCCAGATCTAAACACAGGTTTGATCCTAATCAGAGACTTATCAAAGGACTGCACTTCTGGAAGCTCAGCCAGTCTTGTGCAATAAAACCGACAGGGCCGAAATCTGTCGCCTCAGGGAACTAGCAGAAAGGCTCTTCTCCAGCCCATCCTGGAGAAGACAAATTATGCTTACCTGATAATTTCATTTTCTTCTGAAGGGAAGAGTCCACAGCTGCATTTGTTACTTTTGGGAAATACAGAACCTGGCCACCAGGAGGCGGCAAAGACACCCCAGCCAAAGGCTTAAATACCTCCCCCACTTCCCTCATCCCCCAGTCATTCTGCCAAGGGAACAAGGAACAGTAGGAGAAATATCATGGTGAAAAAAGGTGCCAGAAGAACAAAAAATTACAGCCGCCGCATAGATAAAAACACGGAAGGGAGCTGTGGACTCTTCCCATTAGAAGAAAATGAAATGATCAGGTAAGCATAATTTATGTTTTTCTTCTTAAAAGGGAAGAGTCCACAGCTGCATTCAATACTTTTGGGAAAATAATACACAAGCTAGAGGACACTGAATGCAAACAACGGGTGGGTACAACAGGTGGGTACAAAAGGCAGCCCCTTTGAAAGGCATCACAGCCTGATTACTTGACACCCTAAAAAGTATAGACGACACGGGTGAAAACCCCAAGCCCAGTTAACTGCACATTAGTTACACCGCTGGCAAAGCCGAACTAAACCGCTCAGTCCCAGAGTCCTTTAAGCCCAAACAATCTCCGAGGAGTCAGCACCGTGGATCACGACTCCAATGAAGGTACCCGGCCAAGACAAGGACCACTATCTGCCCCAAAAGGAGATCAGAATCTCACGAAAAATTCCAAAGGATCATTCCACCCTGCAGAACATAAAACAACACGTTTGTCGTACAATAGCAACGCCCAGGGAGACGAACTCCCTAGAAACACAAAGACCGAAAAAAAAAGAGATCCAAACAAAGGGAAACATGTCCCAAAGTACTTGAGAAACACCCTCATATCCCTAACCCTGTACCATACCCAAAGGTACTCCAGGAAATCCATGAGTTCCCAGTTGCCTCATATCAGATCTAGATCTGCAAGCTAGACAGCAGAGACAGCAGAATTAGGATAACTATCCCAGCAGCTAGTAAAGAGTTCTCCAAAAAGAACACCAACCGTCTGAACAGGAACTCCCAATGACCAGCTTCCAGGTAGAAAGCTGACTCACCGTTGCTAAACCCAAACACCAAAGGAGTTTCAAAACGTGCTAACACCCAGTCATAGAGCAATTAGCAGTAGCTGGTTACACCCTCAAAGCAATAGCTGTAGTTGGATTCAACTGCAAACCTTCTAAAGGCTCACAGCCCTCTGAATATCGGGCTCCAAGGAGCGCCCCCTCTCAGCACCGAACGCCAGTGGAAAAGAGGAGGTCCCATACAACAAATGGTATGCTACCATGAGTCAGGATAGACATAGTGCTCGGGTACGAAACCCCCTACACGGCTGTATTCTCTAAAAACAAGGAACACTTCCCAAGGGAAGAAGGCCCTCAGCATCCATATATCAGAATCCAACATATAGCAGGAGCCCCATAGGGATCAAACCCTCAACCAGGAACGGAGGAACCGGTCACTACATCGCAACTCCCCTTCCAGGATTCTGAAACGCAAGAAGGGAAAAAACCCTTACAAGGCAAGACACCCAGGACCCACAGGTCACTCCAAATACTAAAGGTAACTCCGAACCCAGAGAACCCTACCCCCGCTCTAGAAGAGAAGGGAATTAAGCAACGGAAAAACCACCCTACCATAGAGGCGAGACCCCTCGGCCATATCGCCAACCCAGGTGAAGAAACCTGGAGTCTACAGGAACAGCGTAAATGTGCCAGAAGACCAGTAGGGAACCGGCAGAAGGACCTAAAGCCTAAGCCACCAACAGATAGGCATCTCTCACAGAGCCCCAGACTCTACGGAGGGAGGCCCACGGGACCACAAACATCTAGTGTGAGATCGAACCGTCCACACCCATCCAAGGAGAGATACGGACCTAGGTCAGGGTCCACGAAAAAGGAATCAATCGAAGATCCAACTTCCAGAGGAACCCTAAGCTGCCTCCTACAAGGAAGAATGCACCTCTAAAGTCCGTAGACCTGGCGATCTAGCATAGCCTCAAACCCAAGAGTCACAAAGGAATTCCTTAACGGTCTAAGATTCAGCACCCTGGGCACTTGGATCGCAAAGAAATCTTGTAGGCAAGCATTAATACGTGCTACACACACAGGCAAGGTAGCAGCCAACACCCAAAGGCGAATGGGAACCCTGTACCCTGCTCGCCATCCCAGAGAATCGTACTTAAGACACCCCCACGAAGCCCCTAACGGAGCATCGAGGATAAATGGTCAACTACTTGACCCCAGAAGGGCGGCCCTTCGTAACCGACCTCGCCTCTTCACTAACAAGCCCCAAGGCTAGAATTGCAATGAGGACGGAAAGACCCCCGAACGTCCAGACCAAGGGTAATGGAAGAGACAACAGCCAGAGATCCTTGAAGGATCTATCTTCCAAAAAACTTCTTTAAGCAGGCAAAAGCTTGAGCTTCAAGCTCCACATAGAAGGCAGGGAACCCCTGCACACCAACTCTCGGAGTAACAACTCTGAGCCGAGAAAGAACATGCCCGCGCATCCAGACCATATGATCCACCCAAGGCGGGAAGGAAGGAAACTCTGCCACCACACTAAAATGCTTAATAGGCTGAGTCAGCGTCCGGAAGAACCTCTAGTGAAAAATGCAAATCATTAATCACTCGGCACACCAGTCCACATAGGTCATACACATCTCCCAACTCCAAAGAATGGAATAACCGTTCTGAGTCCCTGGGGACTTGAAGAACCATGATGACGTCTGCAAAAACAGATCCGTATCCCAGACGAGAAGCCCGAACAACCAACCTAGATAGGCACTTATAACCCTCCGTTCGGAGGGGTTGTATTTAAAAAACAGGCCTCATACTTCAGTAGGATCCGAGCCCGGAGTCCATAGAATAGGCCAAATGACATTTAGAATCCAGCAGGATTAATCAGCACCACGAGGGTAACATGAACCCTGGTAACAGTCGAAAAAGTATCCGGCCAGTACCTGCCTGGTATAAGGACACTCTAGAACTGCCCAAGAAAATTTGTCCCGAAGGATCGATAAATGAACTAGAAAAAAAATAATTATATTATTCAACAAGTGCGAAACTTCTGAGGAAGTCCCCATGCAACCTAAATCGCAAGTATCGGTTCTAGAGAAGAACGTTCATAAAAACGAAAATCTAACGGACATGAGCTTAAGAAAAAATAAATTAAACACATCCATCCGGATCAAAAAATAAAATGAAGACAGCACCCATCAGTTGAACGCCCAAGGTGAATTAGGATGACAACGGGACCAGCCGAGTTAAAGCCCCATTCACTCAAGCTCAGAACTGGAACCGAAAAAGATAAAGAAAACGGCGACGTTAAGGAGATTGGCTTCATCCCCAAACTTTATATCCATTTTGCCATCCAGCTTCTAAGGCCTCAGATCCCTCGGCCTGCTAGGACTGGGCTCCTCCAACATAGCCAAAACATGTCTTAAAAAACACGAAAGCGAGCCGCCTATAACGGAAGGCAAAATCGTCCCTCGCTGGATCAACTGAAGACCCTCAGGGGCCAACACTTCCCCAGAAGGCCGAACTGAATCGGGTGATCCCACGCTCAACGGGCCCTGGTTAACGGAACACGGACAGTATCTTAGAAATACTTCACTTGGGAGATAAAAATAATTTAGCGCCATAGAAATGGCCATGCGGAACTGTGCCGTAACCTCTGGAGGAAACAAGCCACACTCCGGAGAAGGAGTAAAGGCCATAGGGGACACCTGCTTGTGTAGCCGGGAAATGGACTGGGGCACTCCCTTCACGGGTCAAGGAAACCTCGGAGGCGGCTGGCTCAACGCACTCTAAGCTCCCTGCTTCGGGAGAAGAGAGTACTCTAGAACTTCAAACGGAACATAACTGATAGGCATTGATTACCCAGGCCATTTCATATTCATCACAAGACACATCCTCCGTATCACGCATATCAGAATCCTCCATAATCTTGGGATTACAAAAATGACAAAAAACTATCTGGTACCCTTTAACATCCCCAATGGCTAAGGCACTCACCACCTCCTGTGAACCAGACAACCCACAAGCTAGACTCTCTCGGTCGTACAACGCATACGAAAGTGAAAAACGAGGTGCACCGTGCCAGTAAGGAAAAGGTGTGCAAGCTCGAAAAAGCGCGTCATTAAAAGAAGGTCGTTATGTTCCCTAAAGGCCTTGAGGCTAAGTATAGCTACACATTTGCAGAAAGAACCATATAACAAACATGAGTTCAATAACCCCCTCAGGAGATATTAACCCATGATTCCTTATTAATATAAAAGGAGTCCCACTGGGACCCTACCTTGTTTTGTTAACATTACATTCAGATATCGAAAAAAAATGAAACGATCTTACCGGAATCTACGCCGTGGAACAGGAACACGGCCCTTCAAGTGCGACAGATAGTAGCCTCACGTCTGACATGGACTTCAGTGAAGAAAGGTAGGCAGCGAAACTCGTCAACGCTAATTACCAAGTAGCTGTAAATATGAGTCGGGATGGGTTCGCAGGAAAACTCTCCCTGCAGCTTCGGACTCTTTCATCCATGCTCTCACTGAGAGGCTGACAGGATTACTTAAAACTCCAGTCCCATTGCGAAGAGTACTACCCTCTATAAGAGACTATCTCAAACTTCTGACACTTCTCTGCCAACCTCCTGTGACGAAAGGCAAAGAATGACTGGGGGATGAGGGAAGTGGGGGAGGTATTTAAGCCTTTGCCTCCTCCTGGTGGCCAGGTTATGTATTTCTCAAAAGTAATGAATGCAGCTGTGGACTCTTCCCTTTTAAGAAAAAAAAGATAAGATCCTGGCAACCTTAACTCTGTGCCAGTAAAAAACAGAATTTATGTTTACCTGATAAATTACTTTCTCCAACGGTGTGTCCGGTCCACGGCGTCATCCTTACTTGTGGGATATTCTCTTCCCCAACAGGAAATGGCAAAGAGCCCAGCAAAGCTGGTCACATGATCCCTCCTAGGCTCCGCCTACCCCAGTCATTCGACCGACGTTAAGGAGGAATATTTGCATAGGAGAAACCATATGGTACCGTGGTGACTGTAGTTAAAGAAAATAAATTATCAGACCTGATTAAAAAAACCAGGGCGGGCCGTGGACCGGACACACCGTTGGAGAAAGTAATTTATCAGGTAAACATAAATTCTGTTTTCTCCAACATAGGTGTGTCCGGTCCACGGCGTCATCCTTACTTGTGGGAACCAATACCAAAGCTTTAGGACACGGATGAAGGGAGGGAGCAAATCAGGTCACCTAAATGGAAGGCACCACGGCTTGCAAAACCTTTCTCCCAAAAATAGCCTCAGAAGAAGCAAAAGTATCAAACTTGTAAAATTTGGTAAAAGTGTGCAGTGAAGACCAAGTCGCTGCCCTACATATCTGATCAACAGAAGCCTCGTTCTTGAAGGCCCATGTGGAAGCCACAGCCCTAGTGGAATGAGCCGTGATTCTTTCGGGAGGCTGCCGTCCGGCAGTCTCGTAAGCCAATCTGATGATGCTTTTAATCCAAAAAGAGAGAGGTAGAAGTTGCTTTTTGACCTCTCCTTTTACCGGAATAAACAACAAACAAGGAAGATGTTTGTCTAAAATCCTTTGTAGCATCTAAATAGAATTTTAGAGCGCGAACAACATCCAGATTGTGCAACAAACGTTCCTTCTTTGACACTGGTTTCGGACACAGAGAAGGTACGATAATCTCCTGGTTAATGTTTTTGTTAGAAACAACTTTTGGAAGAAAACCAGGTTTAGTACGTAAAACCACCTTATCTGCATGGAACACCAGATAAGGAGGAGAACACTGCAGAGCAGATAATTCTGAAACTCTTCTAGCAGAAGAAATCGCAACTAAAAACAAAACTTTCCAAGATAATAACTTAATATCAACGGAATGTAGGGGTTCAAACGGAACCCCCTGAAGAACTGAAAGAACTAAGTTGAGACTCCAAGGAGGAGTCAAAGGTTTGTAAACAGGCTTAATTCTAACCAGAGCCTGAACAAAGGCTTGAACATCTGGCACAGCTGCCAGCTTTTTGTGAAGTAACACAGACAAGGCAGAAATCTGTCCCTTCAGGGAACTAGCAGATAATCCTTTTTCCAATCCTTCTTGAAGGAAGGATAGAATCTTAGGAATCTTAACCTTGTCCCAAGGGAATCCTTTAGATTCACACCAACAGATATATTTTTTAGTTAAACACTAAAAAACTCTAAGCCATCTCCGTGGAGATGTTGCCTGTACAACGGCAAAGAGAATGACTGAGGTAGGCGGAGCCTAGGAGGGATCATGTGACCAGCTTTGCTGGGCTCTTTGCCATTTCCTGTTGGGGAAGAGAATATCCCACAAGTAAGGATGACGCCGTGGACCGGACACACCTATGTTGGAGAAAACACGCTCTTTACACCAGAATAAGTAGGTCTTCCACACCTTGTGGTAGATACGCTGAGTAACTGGTTTACGAGCTTAAATAAGAGTATCAATGACACACTCAGAGGAACCTCTCTTGGCTAAGACTAAGCGTTCAATCTCCACGCAGTTGGCCTCAGAGAATCTAGGTTTTGATGAACAAATGGACCTTGTATCAGCAGGTCTCTGCGACAAGGTAACTTCCACGGAGGAGATGAGGACATCCCCACTAGATCCGCAAACCACGTCCTTCTCGGCCATGATAGAGCAATCAGGATTACTGATACCCGCTCCTGCATGGTGCAGGGCACCACTCGAGGAAAAGGATATTTGAGTTTGAAACTGCAGGTCACTGTTAGTGCATCTATTAGTTCCGCTTGGGGATCCCGTACCTGGGTAGCTTGGTATTGAGACGGGACGCCATGAGATCTATCTCTGGTATCCCCCCCTTGCTGCATATCTCTGCAAACACCTCAGGATGGAGAGACCATTCCCCTGGATGGAAGGATTGCCTGCTGAGAAAATCCGCCTCCCAGTTGTCCACACCTGGAATGCGGATTGCTGAAAGCCTCCACCCGCTCCAGAATCATCGCAAAATCTGATAAACTGGGACGAACCCAGAAGTGGCCAGTCCTTCAAGGTGACTGTAGTTCCAAAATATTGATCGATCCACAACCCCTGTGCCTTACTGGCACCCCAAACAGCTCCCCATCCGGATAGGCTTGTGTTCATAGTCACAATATCCTAGGATGGTCTAAAGAAGCATGTCCCTCGGGACAGATGATCTGGACAGAGCCACCAAGGGAGTGATTCTCTCGACCGGCTGTCTAATACAATCTGTTGAGACAGATCTCATCTGTTGAGAAAGGTATACTGTCCATGCAGGGCACCATGAGACCAATTACCTCCATACACTGAGCCACAGAGAGACTCAAGGAGGTCCGGAGGGCAAGACATGCCGAAGTTAGCTTGCAACGTCCTCGTGGATATGGAGTCTATTATAGTACTTGGGATAAGATAAATCTTTTCCAAGTTTATATTACATCCATGTGATAGAAGAAGACTGAGAAGGGACTCAGAGAATTCTTCTGCAAGAAAAAAGGATGGAGCTTGCACAAGAATATCGTCCAAATATGGGGCTACTGCAATACCCTGAGTTCTGGCAATGGCTAGAAGAGCCCCCAGAACCTTTGTAAAGATTTTTGGAGCAGTAGCTAGGCCAAACAGAAGGGCAATGAACTGGAAGTGCTGGTCCAGGAATGCAAACCTCAGGAACTGAAAGTGTTCCCTGGGGATTAAAACATGAAGGCAAGAGTCCTTCAGATCCATAGTGGTTATAAACTGGTCCTCCTGAATTATAGGAAGGATGCACCTTTTCGTCTCCATCTTAAAGGAAGGGACACGGAGAAATTTGATTAAGCACTTTAGGTCCAGAATTAGGTGGAAAGTTCCCTCCTTTGGGACCACGAAAAGGTTTGAATAAAACCCCAAACCTCTTTCTTCGATAGGCACCGGAACAACAACTCCTAAGGAGGATAGATCCCGAACGCACCCTAGAACGGCATCCCTCTTTTCTGGTCTGGTAGATAGATTAGAGAAGGAATCTGTCCCTTGGCGGATCACATTTGAAGCCTACCTTGTATCCCTGAGATACCACCTCCAGGACAAACGGATCCTGCACATCCTTGAACCAGGCGTCTGAAAAAAGAGACACAGTCTGCCCCCTACACGATCCGGATCCTGGATCGGGGGCCGCCCCTTTATGCCGATTTGTTTGCGGCTGTCTTATTATTCTGCTTAGATTTATTCCAGGACTGAGCCGGCTTTCAAGCACTCTTGGGTTGCTCGGGCTTGGAGGAGGATTGTTGTCATTGGGATTTGTCAGAACGAAAATTAGAAGATTGTCGTCCCTTAGACCTGTTCTTTTTAGCACGGCAAAGCCAGAGGCCTTTGCATTTAGGCAAATAATTTGCATGTTTGCATCACAGATAAAAGAATTAGCAATTCTCAGAGCTTTGATTCTGTCTTTAATATCCTCGAGGGGAGATTCCACCTCAATGAGTTCCGACAAAGTCGCACCAGTAGGTAGCTGCTCCAGCAACTGCAGCCGCTGGTTGAAACAAAAAACCCGTATGTTGAAACATCTTTCTCAGAAAGGTTTCCATTTTCTTAACCATTGGCTCTTTGAACAAAACTATCCTCAAGAGATATAGTAATACATTTAGCAAGCATAGAGATAGCACCATCCACCTTAGGAATGGAGCCCCACAAATCCAGTTGAGAGTCCGGGACTGGGAACAACATTTTAAAAGTAGACGAGGAGGAAAAGGAAGAACCAATTCTTTAAATTTGTTCTTAATAATGTTCGCCATCTTAAACGGCACAGGAAAAGTCAAAGGAACTTTTCTGTCTTTGTAAACTCTAACTTAGGTATCATAGGTTCTTCAGGCAGCGTGGCCTCTGGAACCTCTAACGTAGACGAGGAGGAAAAGGAAGAACCAATTCTTTTAAATTTGTTCTTAATAATGTTCACCATCTTAACCGGCACAGGAAAAGTCAAAGGAACTTTTCTGTCTTCGTAAAATCTAACTTAGGTATCATAGGTTCTTCAGGCAGCGTGGCCTCTGGAACCTCTAACGTAGACAGAACCTCCTTTAATAAAAAGCGCAAGTGCTCAATTTTCCTCCTCAGCAGGAGGCTTAGACGCTAAGGACTCTGACCCAGGAAGTTTACCCTCTGAAGCTACAGAAGTTAACTCATCATCGGATAACTGGGACATAATAGCTAAATCCGATAAATATTTAGATGACTCCGGGTCAGGTGAGCTATGTTTAACCCTTCTCTTGCGTTTGTTAGAGCGAGGTAAAGCACTGAGGGCCTCAGACACCGCCATTTGCAACTGTGCTGCAAAGTCCGCAGGAAGAAGGCCCCCTCCGGAAGGAGGATTAGAGGTGCTACGGGGAAGTGCATTTGGAGTGGATCATGTAGCAAGGGTAGTAATCTCACGGGACGGCTCAGAGGGACTAAGAGTCTAAGCAGGCTTTTCTCCCTTCTTAGACTGTATAATGGTGTTAAGGAATGTGGAAGGGAAAACCACAGCCTCCTCACAATATAAACATGTATGATTTAGTACAGAAGGAGGCTATACCCAGAGAAGGACACAAAAAAAACAAACACGTTTTATAGAAAACTGCAATGGCTGGGGCACTCACCACCTCCTAGACCCAGACAGTTAACAGAGGAAATGTTCTCCTCAGGTTCAAGTCTCAGCCGGCATGGAAGAAAACTTAAATTATGCTTACCTGATAATTTTCCTTTCTTTTGACGGGGAGAGTCCACAGCTGCATTCATTACTTTTGGGAAATACAGAACCTGGCCACCAGGAGGAGGCAAAGACACCCCAGCTAAAGGCTTAAATACCTCCCCCACTTCCCTCATCCCCCAGTCATTTTGCCGAGGGAACAAGGAACAGTATGAGAAATATCAGGGTGAAAAAGGTGCCAGAAGAATAAAAACTAAATTTACGCCTGCCCCAAAGAAAAAACACGGGCGGAGAGCTGTGGACAATTATCAGGTAAGCATAATTTAAGTTTTTCTTCTTAAACGGAGAGAGTCAACAGCTGCATGCATTACTTTTGGTAAAACAATACCCAAGCTATAGAGGACACTGAATGCAAAAACGGGTGGGTACAAGAGGCGGCCCATTCTGAGGGCACCACAGCCTGAAAATACCCAAACACCCGTCAAAAAAACTACTTCACTAGAAGCAGAAGGAACAGAAAATGGAAAGAATCAAGTAACTGCCCATCAGTTAAAACCATCAAGGCCTTTGCAAACGACCGCTCAGATCACTAGACTCAACCAAGCACAAAGGCCTCCGAGGAGACAAAGTCCTGCAGGCTCCAAGCCCACACTTAAACTCATAAGAGTCGGAAAGGACCACCAGACAAACAACTAGGGCAAAAAAGAATCCCAAGTATAGCTCCAAGAGCGCAAACCAAGGTTGCAACATGAGAGTCCCGTAGAGAACGAACCCTACCGATCGAGCAAAGTGAAGGGAGGAAAAATCCCAGATACCTAACTGCATGGAGTCCAAGGAACAAATGAAAATGCCACAAACCTGGAAACCTAGAGGGACAAAAAGGTAAACCCCCTCCCTTACAGAGTGCAAACCCGCACTCATGATGGAGTGACCGAGGGATAAAAACCTCCCCGGGAGCCGCTAAACAACAGCACCATAACATCTTATTAGGCTACAGATGAAGCCAAAGGCTTCCCTCAAGAGGTCTAAGCGGACGCAAGCTACCAACACTAGCTCGTCTGGGGTTTTGCCGTTTCTCTCGTTCAGAGAGGGATTGCCTGGTATTTCGGGGCTGGACTGTACTGTGAAGTCAGGATCAGACTGATATGCTTCAGGAAAGTTCTTCTCTGTGAAAGGCACATGTTGAGCAAAAAGAGGCTGCTTCTTGGGTGGTAACTAGCCATAGAACAGGCTATTATGCTATTGTTCGTTCCCAAGTTGAGCGCTTCTCTCTTTTTATTTATTTACTAGCTAATCAAAGGCTAGTAAACTGCACCAGGACTCTCGCAGAGGAAAAACTCCAAAGGAGTGAAGAGCAATTCCTTCCCAAAAACAAAAAACATAATTTATGTAAGAACTTACCTGATAAATTCATTTCTTTCATATTAGCAAGAGTCCATGAGCTAGTGACGTATGGGATATACATTCCTACCAGGAGGGGCAAAGTTTCCCAAACCTCAAAATGCCTATAAATACACCCCTCACCACACCCACAATTCAGTTTAACGAATAGCCAAGAAGTGGGGTGATAAAAAAGTGCGAAAGCATATAAAATAAGGAATTGGAATAATTGTGCTTTATACAAAATCATAACCACCACAAAAAAAGGGCGGGCCTCATGGACTCTTGCTAATATGAAAGAAATGAATTTATCAGGTAAGTTCTTACATAAATTATGTTTTCTTTCATGTAATTAGCAAGAGTCCATGAGCTAGTGACGTATGGGATAATGACTACCCAAGATGTGGATCTTTCCACACAAGAGTCACTAGAGAGGGAGGGATAAAATAAAGACAGCCAATTCCTGCTGAAAAATAATCCACACCCAAAATAAAGTTTAACGAAAAACATAAGCAGAAGATTCAAACTGAAACCGCTGCCTGAAGTACTTTTCTACCAAAAACTGCTTCAGAAGAAGAAAATACATCAAAATGGTAGAATTTAGTAAAAGTATGCAAAGAGGACCAAGTTGCTGCTTTGCAAATCTGATCAACCGAAGCTTCATTCCTAAATGCCCAGGAAGTAGAAACTGACCTAGTAGAATGAGCTGTAATTCTCTGAGGCGGAGTTTTAACCGACTCAACATAGGCAAGATGAATTAAAGATTTCAACCAAGATGCCAAAGAAATGGCAGAAGCTTTCTGGCCTTTTCTAGAACCGGAAAAGATAACAAATAGACTAGAAGTCTTTCTGAAAGATTTAGTAGCTTCAACATAATATTTCAAAGCTCTAACAACATCCAAAGAATGCAACGATTTCTCCTTAGAATTCTTAGGATTAGGACATAATGAAGGAACCACAATTTCTCTACTAATGTTGTTGGAATTCACAACTTTAGGTAAAAATTCAAAAGAAGTTCGCAACACCGCCTTATCCTGATGAAAAATCAGAAAAGGAGACTCACAAGAAAGAGCAGATAATTCAGAAACTCTTCTGGCAGAAGAGATGGCCAAAAGGAACAAAACTTTCCAAGAAAGTAATTTAATGTCCAATGAATGCATAGGTTCAAACGGAGGAGCTTGAAGAGCCCCCAGAACCAAATTCAAACTCCAAGGAGGAGAAATTGACTTAATGACAGGTTTTATACGAACCAAAGCTTGTACAAAACAATGAATATCAGGAAGATTAGCAATCTTTCTGTGAAAAAGAACAGAAAGAGCAGAGATTTGTCCTTTCAAGGAACTTGCGGACAAACCTTTATCTAAACCATCCTGAAGAAACTGTAAAATTCTCGGAATTCTAAAAGAATGCCAAGAAAAATGATGAGAAATACACCAAGAAATATAAGTCTTCCAGACTCTATAATATATCTCTCTAGATACAGATTTACGAGCCTGTAACATAGTATTAATCACAGCGTCAGAGAAACCTCTTTGACGAAGAATCAAGCGTTCAATCTCCATACCTTTAAATTTAAGGATTTCAGATCCTGATGGAAAAAAGGACCTTGTGACAGAAGGTCTGGTCTTAACGGAAGAGTCCACGGTTGGCAAGAGGCCATCCGGACAAGATCCGCATACCAAAACCTGTGAGGCCATGCCGGAGCTACCAGCAGAACAAACGAGCATTCCTTCAGAATCTTGGAGATTACTCTTGGAAGAAGAACTAGAGGCGGAAAGATATAGGCAGGATGATACTTCCAAGGAAGTGATAATGCATCCACTGCCTCCGCCTGAGGATCCCGGGATCTGGACAGATACCTGGGAAGTTTCTTGTTTAGATGGGACGCCATCAAATCTATTTCTGGAAGTTCCCACATTTGAACGATCTGAAGAAACACTTCTGGGTGAAGAGACCATTCGCCCGGATGCAACGTTTGGCGACTGAGATAATCCGCTTCCCAATTGTCTACACCTGGGATATGAACCGCAGAGATTAGACAGGAGCTGGATTCCGCCCAAACCAAAATTCGAGATACTTCTTTCATAGCCAGAGGACTGTGAGTTCCTCCTTGATGATTGATGTATGCCACAGTTGTGACATTGTCTGTCTGAAATCAAATGAACGATTCTCTCTTCAGAAGAGGCCAAAACTGAAGAGCTCTGAAAATTGCACGGAGTTCCAAAATATTGATCGGTAATCTCACCTCCTGAGATTCCCAAACTCCTTGTGCCGTCAGAGATCCCCACACAGCTCCCCAACCTGTGAGACTTGCATCTGTTGAAATTACAGTCCAGGTCGGAAGCACAAAAGAAGCCCCCTGAATTAAACGATGGTGATCTGTCCACCACGTTAGAGAGTGTCGAACAATCGGTTTTAAAGATATTAATTGAGATATCTTTGTGTAATCCTTGCACCATTGATTCAGCATACAAAGCTGAAGAGGTCGCATGTGAAAACGAGCAAAGGGGATCGCGTCCGATGCAGCAGTCATAAGACCTAGAATTTCCATGCATAAGGCTACCGAAGGGAATGATTGTGACTGAAGGTTTCGACAAGCTGCCATCAGTTTTAGACGCCTCTTGTCTGTTAAAGACAGAGTCATGGACACTGAATCTATTTGGAAACCCAGAAAGGTTACCCTTGTTTGAGGAATCAATGAACTTTTTGGTAAATTGATCCTCCAACCATGATCTTGAAGAAACAACACAAGTCGATTCGTATGAAATTCTGCTAAATGTAAAGACTGAGCAAGTACCAAGATATCGTCCAAATAAGGAAATACCACAATACCCTGTTCTCTGATTACAGACAGAAGGGCACCGAGAACCTTTGTAAAAATTCTTGGAGCTGTAGCAAGGCCAAACGGCAGAGCCACAAACTGATAATGCTTGTCCAGAAAAGAGAATCTCAGGAACCGATAATGATCCGGATGAATCGGAATATGCAGATATGCATCCTGTAAATCTATTGTGGACATATAATTCCCTTGCTGAACAAAAGGCAAGATAGTCCTTACAGTTACCATCTTGAACGTTGGTATCCTTACATAACGATTCAATATTTTTAGATCCAGAACTGGTCTGAAGGAATTCTCCTTCTTTGGTACAATGAAGAGATTTGAATAAAACCCCATCCCCTGTTCCTGAACTGGAACTGGCATAATTACTCCAGTCAACTCTAGATCTGAAACACAATTCAGAAATGCTTGAGCTTTTACTGGATTTACTGGGACACGGGAAAGAAAAAATCTCTTTGCAGGAGGTCTCATCTTGAAACCAATTCTGTATCCTTCTGAAACAATGTTCTGAATCCAAAGATTGTGAACAGAATTGATCCAAATTTCTTTGAAAAAACGTAACCTGCCCCCTACCAGCTGAGCTGGAATGAGGGCCGCACCTTCATGTGGACTTAGAAGCAGGCTTTGCCTTTCTGGCTGGCTTGGATTTATTCCAGATTGGAGATGGTTTCCAAACTGAAACTGCTCCTGAGGATGAAGGATCAGGTTTTTGTTCTTTGTTGAAACGAAAGGAACGAAAACGATTATTAGCTCTGTTTTTACCCTTAGATTTTTTATCCTGTGGTAAAAAGGTTCCTTTCCCACCAGTAACAGTTGAAATAATAGAATCCAACTGAGAACCAAATAATTTGTTACCCTGGAAAGAAATGGAAAGTAGAGTTGATTTAGAAGCCATATCAGCATTCCAAGTCTTAAGCCATAAAGCTCTTCTAGCTAAAATAGCTAGAGACATAAACCTGACATCAACTCTGATAATATCAAAGATGGCATCACAGATAAAATTATTAGCATGCTGAAGAAGAATAATAATATCATGAGAATCATGATGTGTTACTTGTTGCGCTAAGGTTTCCAACCAAAAAGTTGAAGCTGCAGCAACATCAGCCAAAGAAATAGCAGGTCTAAGAAGATTACCTGAACACAGATAAGCTTTTCTTAGAAAGGATTCAATTTTCCTATCTAAAGGATCCTTAAACGAAGTACCATCTGACGTAGGAATAGTAGTACGTTTAGCAAGGGTAGAAATAGCCCCATCAACTTTAGGGATTTTGTCCCAAAATTCTAATCTGTCAGACGGCACAGGATATAATTGCTTAAAACGTTTAGAAGGAGTAAATGAATTACCCAATTTATCCCATTCTTTGGAAATTACTGCAGAAATAGCATTAGGAACAGGAAAAACTTCTGGAATAACCACAGGAGATTTAAATACCTTATCCAAACGTTTAGAATTAGTATCAAGAGGACCAGAATCCTCTATTTCTAAAGCAATTAGAACTTCTTTAAGTAAAGAACGAATAAATTCCATTTTAAATAAATATGAAGATTTATCAGCATCAACCTCTGAGACAGAATCCTCTGAACCAGAAGAGTCATCAGAATCAGAATGATGATGTTCATTTAAAAATTCATCTGTAGGGAGAGAAGTTTTAAAAGATTTTTTACGTTTACTAGAAGGAGAAATAACAGACATAGCCTTCTTTATGGATTCAGAAACAAAATCTCTTATGTTATCAGGAACATTCTGCACCTTAGATGTTGAAGGAACTGCAACAGGCAATGGTACTTTACTAAAGGAAATATTATCTGCTTTAACAAGTTTGTCATGACAATCAATACAAACAACAGCTGGAGGAATAGCTACCAAAAGTTTACAGCAGATACACTTAGCTTTGGTAGATCCAGCACTAGACAGCGATTTTCCTGTAGTATCTTCTGACTCAGATGCAACGTGAGACATCTTGCAATATGTAAGAGAAAAAACAACAACATATAAAGCAAAATTGATCAAATTCCTTAAATGACAGTTTCAGGAATGGGAAAAAATGCCAAAGAACAAGCTTCTAGCAACCAGAAGCAATGAAAAATGAGACTTAAATAATGTGGAGACAAAAGCGACGCCCATATTTTTTAGCGCCAAATAAGACGCCCACATTATTTGGCGCCTAAATGCTTTTTGGCGCCAAAAATGACGCCACATCCGGAACGCCGACATTTTTGGCGCAAAATAACGTCAAAAAATGACGCAACTTCCGGCGACACGTATGACGCCGGAAACGGAAAAGAATTTTTGCGCCAAAAAAGTCCGCGCCAAGTATGACGCAATAAAATGAAGCATTTTCAGCCCCCGCGAGCCTAACAGCCCACAGGGAAAAAAGTCAAATTTTTGAAGGTAAGAAAAAATGAATTAAATCAAATGCATTATCCCAAATATGAAACTGACTGTCTGAAAAATAAGGAAAGTTGAACATTCTGAGTCAAGGCAAATAAATGTTTGAATACATATATTTAGAACTTTATAAACAAAGTGCCCAACCATAGCTTAGAGTGTCACAGAAAATAAGATTTACTTACCCCAGGACACTCATCTACATGTTTGTAGAAAGCCAAACCAGTACTGAAACGAGAATCAGCAGAGGTAATGGTATATAAATAAGAGTATATCGTCGATCTGAAAAGGGAGGTAAGAGATGAATCTCTACGACCGATAACAGAGAACCTATGAAATAGACCCCGTAGAAGGAGATCACTGCATTCAAATAGGCAATACTCTCCTCACATCCCTCTGACATTCACTGCACGCTGAGAGGAAAATCGGGCTCCAACTTGCTGCGGAGCGCATATCAACGTAGAATCTAGCACAAACTTACTTCACCACCTCCATCGGAGGCAAAGTTTGTAAAACTGAATTGTGGGTGTGGTGAGGGGTGTATTTATAGGCATTTTGAGGTTTGGGAAACTTTGCCCCTCCTGGTAGGAATGTATATCCCATACGTCACTAGCTCATGGACTCTTGCTAATTACATGAAAGAAAACAGGGAAGTAAGGTAGTACCCAAAAGCCAGCAGAGGAAAGCTACCTACTGAGGGAAGGAAACACTGTGAAGCCTCCCACCCAAGGAAGGCCCACAAAACCTATTGAAGATACACGGTCAAGGCTCAACAGAGCAGTCAGAACCACTCCAAGGCAAACGGACCCAGCACCAAAGCGACTGGCAATGTCCGAAAGGACAAGGGAATTAAAAATTCTGCGAACCACCAAGACCCTCAGGAAGGAAAAGGATGGGATCCAGACCCCCTAAGGACCAGATCGGGTACAGAACCCAGACCCAGCTCCCTTCCCGAAGAGAAGGGACACTCCCAAAAAGGAGACCCTATATTGAAACCAGAAATCCAGCCCTTCACACGACATCCTGCACACGAGGCAGGGAAGACCCCACAGAACAGAGGAAGAAAGACCTCCGGGGCACCAGGTGGATATTGTGGTATGCCCAATCCTCTCCAAAGGGAGGGGAAACACAAACATAACAGCTCACCTGTCCACAGGCACGGAGCGTAAAGCTGTAGATGGATGGCAAAAGGCTAATACCGATTGCCATCCGGCTACTGCAGCCAGCCCAGTAGAAATTTCCAGTTCTCCGTTAAGAGAGAGAAAAACAGCCAGAAGGGACATGAGGACGTTCCGGAACCGGAAAAACTGGGCCGTCCAGAACCAACCTAAGGGATCTGGACACAGAAAACCCAAAATGTCCAGTCAAAGATAAGAACAGGTCAAGAAAACCGGACTCCAGGAAACAGCTTCAAAACTAATAACCCCTGAGGAACCAATGGGTAACCCCATCCGGAGAAGACCTTGAACCACAGGTGATGCAATCACAGCCACATCCAAGGGTTCTTGGACAGCGAACGCTCGCGTAAGTATCCCAGAGACAGAGAGCTTAACCCCCAAAGGCTCAAGGGACAACACCCACTAAGTCTAAAGACTAAGGTAATCTTACAAGAGAACAGAGCACAAAACCTAGAAAAAAATAATTTATGTAAGAACTTACCTGATAAATTAATTTCTTTCATATTAGCAAGAGTCTATGAGCTAGTGACGTATGGGATATACATTCCTACCACGAGGGGCAAAAGTTTCCCAAACCTTAAAATGCCTATAAATACACCCCTCACCACACCCACAATTCAGTTTAACGAATAGCCAAGAAGTGGGGTGATAAGAAAGGAGCGAAAGCATCAAAATAAGGAATTGGAAGAATTGTGCTTTATACAAAAAAAATCATAACCACCACAAAAAAAGGTGGGCCTCATGGACTCTTGCTAATATGAAAGAAATTAATTTATCAGGTAAGTTCTTACATAAATTATGTTTTCTTTCATGTAATTAGCAAGAGTCCATGAGCTAGTGACGTATGGGATAGCAGATACCCAAGATGTGGAACTTCCACGCAAGAGTCACTAGAGAGGGAGGGATAAAATAAAGACAGCCAATTCCGCTGAAAAATTAATCCACTACCCAAATCAAGAGTTTCAATTTTTATAATGAAAAAAAAACTGAAATTATAAGCAGAAGAATCAAACTTCTGCTTGAAGTACTATTCTACCAAAAACTGCTTCTAAAGAAGAGAAAACATCAAAATGGTAGAATTTAATAAAAGTATGCAAAGAAGACAAAGTCATTGCTTTGCAAATCTGATCAACAGAAGCTTCATTCTTAAAAAGCCCAGGAAGTAGAAACTGACCTAGTAGAATGAGCCGTAATCCTCTGAGATGGGATTAACCCGACTCCAAATAAGCATGATGAATCAAAAGCTTTAACCAAGATGCCAAAGAAATGGCAGAAGCCTTCTGACCTTCCTACAACCAGAAAAGATAACAAATAGACTAGAAGTCTGTCTGAAATCTGAATAGCTTCAACATAATATTTCAAAACTCATAACACATCCAAAGAATGTAAGAATCTTACCAAAGAATTCTTAGGATTAGGACACAATGAAAAGACAAAAAATTCCTCCACTAATGTTGTTAGAATTCACAACTTTAGGTGAAAATTGAAATGAGGACAAGGAGATTCACAAGAAAGAACAGATAATTCAAAAACTGTTCTAGCTGAAGATATGTCTAAAAAGAACAATACTTTCCATGAAAGTAATTAATGTCCAAAGAAAGCATATGCTCAAACAGAAGAGCCTGTAAAGCCTTCAGAATCAAATTAAGTCTCCAAAGAGGAGAAATTGGCTTAATGACAGGCTTGATACGAACCAAAGCCTGAACAAAACAATGAATATCAGAAAGATTTAGCAATTCTTACTGTGAAACAGCACAGGAAAAGCAGATATTTGTCCTTTCAAGGAACTTGCAGACAAAAACCTTATAAAGAAACAAAAAAATCCTAGGAATTCTAAAAGAATGCCAAGAGAATTCATAAGAAGAGCATCATGAGATGTAAATCTTCCAAACTCGATAATAAATCCTACTAGACACAGATTTACGAGCCTGCAACATAGTATTAATTACTGAGTCAGAGAAACTTCTATGACTAAGTACTAAGCGTTAAATTTTCATACCATCAAATTAATAATTTGAATTCCTAATGAAAAAAACGAATGTTAAGATATAAGGTCTGGCCTTAATGGAAGTAACCAAGATTGGCAACTGAACATCCGAACAAGAACCATATACCAAAACCTGTGTGGCCATGCTGGAGCCACCAGCCACACCAAAGATTGCTCTCTGATGATTTTGAAAATCACTCTTAAAAGAAGAACCAGAGATGAAAAAATATAGGCAGATTGATAATTCCAAGGAAGTGTCAATGCATACACTACTTCCGCCTGAGGATCCCCGGACCTGAATAGGCCCCTGGGAAGTTCCTTGTTTAGATGAGATGCCATCAGATCTATTTCTGGAAGCCCTCACATCTGAAAAATTGAAAAACATATCTGGGTAAAGAGACCATTCTCCCGGATGTAAAGCTTGATTAACAGAGACAATCCCCTTCCCAATTGTCTATACCTGGGAAAAAATAACACAGAAATTAGATAGGAGCTGGATTTAGCCCAAGCAAATATCCAAGATACTTCTGTCACAGCCTAAGGACTGATAGTCCCACCCTGATGACTGACATACGCCACAGTTGTGACATTGTCTGTCTGAAAAAACAATAAACGTCTCTTCTTCAAAAAGAAACCAACTGAAGAACTCTGAGAATGCACGGAGTTCCAAAATATCAAATGGTAATCTCGCCTCAGACAGCCTCCCAACCTAAAAGACTCACATCTGTAGAGATCATGGTCCAGGTTAAAAGAACCGAAGAGACCTGTAGAACTAAATGATGGTGATCTTAACCACCGAATCAAAGATAGATAAACATTAGGATTCAAAGATATAAAAAGTGATATCCTAGAATCCCTGCACCATTATTCAGCATAAAAAACTGGAAAGGTTTCCTATAAAATGAGCAAAGGGAATCGAATCCAATGCTGCAGCCATGAAACCTAAAACTTCCCTGCATATATAGCAACTTGAAGGAAATAATAGAGACTGAAGGTTCCGACAAACGGAACCTAATAAACTTGTCACTTGTCTGTTAGAGACAAAAACATTGACACAATCTATCTGGAAACCTAAAAAAAGGTGACCCTTGTGTGAGGAATCAAGGAGCTTTTGATAAAAAGATCCTCTAACCATGTCTTGAAGAAACAACAAAGTTGAATCGTATGAGATTCCGCAGAACGAAAAGACTGAGCCAGTACCACGATACCGTCCAAATAAGGAACACTGAGAACCTTGAAAAGATTCTTAGAGCTGTCGCTAGACCAGAAGGAAAAGCAACAAATTGGTAATGCTTGTCAAAAAAAAAAAGAGAATCTCAGAAAATAAAAATAATCTGAATGAAAACAGAAAATGAAGATATGCATCTATTGTAAACAAATAATGCCATCACTGACCAAAAAGGCAGAATAGACCATATAAACACCATTCTAAAAGATGGTACACTTATATGACAATTCAAAAAGATTTTCTATCTTTGGAACAATGAATAGTCTTGAATAAAACCCCAAAACCCAGTTCCTAAAATGAAACTGGAATAAATACCCCAGAAAACTCCAGGTCTGAGCAGCGCTTGAGCCCCAATGGGTGACCAGCCGCACTTCACCAGTACCCAAAACATATAGGTCTGAAACACACTTCAGGAAAGTGTTAGTCTTACTGGAATAGCTGGAATATGATAGAGAAAAAAAGACTTCTCACAGACGGTTTTACTCTGAATCCTATTCTGTACCCAAGTCTAAGAAGTTTGGACCGAATAGAACCAAACAAATTTCAAAAAAGTCTTAACCTGCCCCTTACCAGCCAAGCTGGAATAAGAACCGCACCTACATGAAAATTTGGGGAGCTGACTTTGAACTTTTAAAAGGCTTAAATGAATGAAGAAAAAAACTTCCAATTATAAACATGTTACTTGGGGAAGAATTCAGGATTCCGTTTCTTAGTAAGAACAGAAAACTAATATAAGCTTAAAGTTTTAGTTTTAGAACTCAATCTTGAAGCCCAGAGTAACAGTTAAAGAATTGAATCCAATTATGAACCAAATAATTGATTATCTTGGAAAAAAAGAAATATGGATTTTAGAAATGAAATTAGCATTCCAAGATTAAAATCACAAAGTTCTTCTAGCTAAAATAGCTAAAGACATAGATTAAACCTCATTTGCGAAAATATTTAAAAAAAAAAAAAAAAATGACAACACAAATGAAATTATTATCATGTTAATCAAGTTAAAGGACCAGTCAACACATTGGACTTGCGCAATCAACAAATGCAAGATAGCAAAACATTGCAATAGCACTTAGTCTGAACTTCAAATGAGCAGTAGATTTTGTCCTTTTAACAATGCTAAACAAATCATAATCCGATACTTGATCTTAAAGTATCCAACCAGAAAGATGAAGCAATTGCAACATCAGCCAAATAAATTACAGGTCTAATAAAAGTACCTGAAAATAATTTTCCTTAAATAAGATACAACCATGTGAAGGAAAAAAATAAATACTATTTGCTATAAGAATAATAGTATATTTAGCAGGAGTAGAGATAGCCCCATTAACTTGGGGAATCTTTCCTCAAAACTAACTGCCGGCAAAGAATACAATTTAAAAACCTTAAAGAAGGACTAAAGAAAATTCTCAGCCTATTCCATTCCCTAGTATCAGGAACTGGAAAAAACCTCTGAAGAAATCACAGAAGATAAATAAGCAGAATTTAAATGTTAGCTAGTCTTTAAAATCCAAAGAACTAGTTACTTCAATATCCAAAATAATCAACACCTTTTGAACAAAGAACAAATGTACTCTATTAAAAAAATAAAAAAGTAGATTTGTTAGTGTCAATATCTGATGAAGAAAAATTCTGAATGAGAAAAAAACACCATCAGAGAAGGATAATTCATTATGTTGTTGGTCATTTGAAACTTCATCAACTAAAAAAGAAGTTTGAAAAAGACCTAAAAATTTATTAGAAGGCGGGATGTCAGACAAAGCCTTTAAAATAGAATCAGAAAAAAATTCTTATAAATTTCTAAGTATATCTTGTACATAAGATGTAAAAAGAATAGCAATATATAAAGCATAAATACTAATGGATTCTGCATGTAAAAGTTTATCATGATAACTTATTACAAACCATCGCTAAAGATAAACATTCATAACATTTAAAATAAATGAACTTAGCTTTGGTAGGACTGATCTCAGTCAAACAGGAATCCCTCAGCATATTCTGATCCAGGAACAGTGTATGGAAAATCTTGCAATATGAAAAAGAAAAAAACAACATATAAAGCAAAATTATCAAATTCCTTAAATGACAGGAATGGAAAAAAATGCAAAACAAACAAGCCTCTAGCAACCAGAAGCAACAAAAAAGTGAGACTTAAATAATGTGAGAAAAAGTGGAACAAGTATGACGCCCACATTTTTTGGCGCCAAGTATGACGCCACATCCTCTGACGCCGGAAACGATGCCCACATTTTTTGGCGCAAAAAAACGTCTGAACACACATGCGTCAAAAAATGACGTAACAACGAACAAACTTCCGGCGTCAACTACGGCGCCGGAAATGACAAAATTTTGCACCAAAAAAGTTTGCTCCAAGAATGACGCAATAAATTGAAGCATTTTCTGCCCCCGCGAGCTTAACAGCCCGCAGGGAAAAAAGTCAATTGAAAATTTTCAAGGTAAGAAAAAAATATTTATTCATATGCATTATCCCAAATAATGAAACTGACAGTCTGAATGAAGGAATACTGATTATCCTGAATCATGGCAAATATAAGTTTAAAGACATATATTTACAACTTTACATATAAAGTGCCCAACCATAGCTTAGAGTGTCACAAAAAATAAGACTTACTTACCCCAGGACACTCATCTACATATAGTAGATAGCCAAACCAGTACTGAAACGAGAATCAGTAGAGGTAATGGTATATAAGAGTATATCGTCGATCTGAAAAGGGAGGTAGGAGAAGAAATCTCTACGACCGATAACAGAGAACCTATGAAATAGATCCCCTAGAGGAAGACCATTGTATTCAAATAGGCAATACTCTCTTCACATCCCTCTGACATTCACTGCACTCTGAGAGGAAAACCGGGCTTCAGCCTGCTGCGAAGCGCATATCAACGTAGAATCTAGCACAAACTTACTTCACCACCTCCATGGAAGGCAAAGTTTGTAAAACTGAATTGTGGGTGTGGTGAGGGGTGTATTTATAGGCATTTTAAGGTTTGGGAAACTTTGCCCCTCCTGGTAGGAATGTATATCCCATACGTCACTAGCTCATGGACTCTTGCTAATTACATGAAAGAAATCTAGCTTGAGAAGATAAACAGTCTCCAAAGATCCACTCTGGATCAACCTCCCAGAAACCCCTACAGCTCAAGGAATGTACGATGAACGAGCATCCCAAACTCCTGGCGAGTGACAGATCAAACCGAAACGCCTAAGCAAGGGCAACCGCAGGAAAAATTATGGGAGCAGAAGAGATACCGTAAGGGGAAAAAAAAGGCCAAAAAGCCAGAGCTTCCAGAAACAGATGACGATAAAACCAGCCCCAAGAAAAGGAAAAAAAAAAACGGCACAAACAATCTCGACCCATTAAGGAAGAGGTACCGTTGCCAAGGATTCCAAAAGGACAATTCAAGAAAAAATACCAATAGAGGAGACGAAGAATCGCCACCTAAATCTGGTACCACAGATTTCCAAGGAGTCATCTGAACTTCCAACCCTATTGGGAAGGAGAAAATTCTAGCTCCCGAGCCAAAGGACATCCGGAACCCCCAAAGTAAGCCTTAGCAGGATACGAGCTTGATAACCCTGCCAGCCATCAGGAATAGGACATTGAGGACTGAGCACAATCCCTCTCCGATGCCCAACCCAAAGGAATAAACGAGGATCAACCTGACATTTAGGAACGAAAGTCCTCCTATAACAAAACCAAGAAAGCGAACTCTTCACCAGTGTAAGCAACTCAGCACCCCTACCAGGCCAGCCAGTTACAACGGGCAACACGTGGTTGATACAGACCGCAAGGAACAGAAAAACTAGTGCCGACCAGGACCAGCCTGATACATAGGGCACCCTAGAACTGGTCCAAGGCCACAGAAAAGTTGAAGCCCTTGTAGGGAAAGACAAAATAAACGATAGACATAATGTCCTAACACTATTTATTTAACTTCTGCGGAAGTGACAAAGCGAGCACAAAATCGCTAATATCAAATCACAGAGAAAAAAATGTTTTCCAAAAAGAAAAACTATAACAGACATTTTTCAAAAGGAAATAAAATACATCCTAACCATATTAAAGTAAATGAGGGCAGCACCCGCAGGTGAACGCCCAAGAAGAATGGACACACTAACAGGAACAGCCGGTCAGAGAACCAATACTTCCAAAGCTCAGAACTGGAATAAGATACCCCCAATAAAGAAAAAATGGAGACAAGGAGATTGACTTCACCCCCCTTCATCTAACCCTGCTTGCCGTCTGGAACAGAAGACCGAGGATCCATCGACCCATTAGGACTGGGACCCTCCAGCACTGCCAAAACATGCCTCAGCAGGACACGAAGGCACGCCAGTCTATAACGAAAGGCAAGACTTACCTCCACTGGGGCAACTGATGACCCTGGCCCTGAGGGTTGGACCCCTGAAGCCTCAGAGGAAACCGCATCCCCAGAGGGCTGATCTGTGATCCACACAATCCCACGCCTGACGAGCCCTGGTCAACGGAACACGGACAGTATCTACCTGGAAGATGTAAATGCGCCAACGCTATAGCCATGTGGAACTGTGCCTTAACTTCTGGAGGAAACAAGCCACCTTCTGGAGAAGGGGTAACGGCATTTGAGACACCTGCTTGCGTAGCAAGAGAAGGTTCTAGGGTGCGTGCCTCGTGGGATATGGGATCCTCAGGGGGCGGATGGCTTGGCGGACTAAGTTCCCAGATTCTGGAGAAAAGAGCACTCTAAAGCGGCATTCAGAACATAACTGATGGGCATGGATTACCCGGGCCATTTCATACCCTTCGCAAAAAGAAGAATCTGAATCATCCGTCTCCAAAAAATCTGAAACCTGCATAACTTAGTGATTGAAATTATGGATAAAAAAACGGCACCTTACACCCCCCCCCCCCCAATGGCTGTGGCACTCACCACCTCCTATGACCCAGACAACTAGCGAAACAGACTCTGTCGCCACCCGGTCAGAAATAAGGAAATGGAGAACAGAAAACGTGACCACGCCCGGTCACGAGGTGCACCGTGCAGGCCAAAGAAAAGCGTGCCAGTCCACAAGGACCGCGCAGCCTGACAAAAAGGCCGGTATGTTCCGAAATAGCCACAAGTCCAAGCATCACTACACATTAGCAGACAAAATCACATAACAAACATGATTAAAGTTCCCCCTGTTCAATAACCCCCAATGCTCAATAACCCCCCTCAGGAGATATTAACCCTTGATTCCATAAAGATAAAAGGAGTCCCACTGAGACCCTGACTCTTCTTTTACATTATATTTTCATTTTGAAAGTAAAATAAAACTATCTTACCGGAATCTACGCCGTGGAACAGGAACACGGCCCTTCAAGTGTGAAAGATAGTAGCATAGCTTCTGACATGGTCTTGAGAGAAGAAAGCAGGCAGCAAAACTCGTCAACGCTGATTGCTTATGGAGCTGTTAATATGAGTTGGGATGGTTTCGCAGAAAGACTCTTCCTGCATCTCCGGACTCTAGTACCATTCCGAAGAGTACTACCCTCCATAAGAGACTTATTAAATCTTCTGAAACTTCTCTGCCAACCTCCTGTGACGAAAGGCAAAGAATGACTGGGGGATGAGGGAAGTGGGGGAGGTATTTAATACTTTAGCTGGGGTGTCTTTGCCTCCTCCTGATGGCCAGGTTCTGTATTTCCCAAAAGTAATGAATGCAGCTGTGGACTCTCCCCGTTTAAGAAGAAATTGAACATAGACCACACCCAGTCACATAAAGTGCAAGACAGTACATCCCCTGTTATTACAAGTACAGCAAGTAATAGGAGCTGTGCAACACTTTCAAAAACGAAAGTGAAACCTGTTTGTTCCAGCCAAAAACACACAGTCTATCAGCCCAGGAAAAAAAAAAAAAAAAAAAAAAAATCGCACAAAGCAGCATGTAAATAATTAATACACTGATTAATTAACCCCAACTGTTCAATAAACCCCCATCAAAGGATATTAACCCTGAATCCTATCAAGGTATAAAGGAGCCACACTGTGACCCTGTTATAGCGTTTTATATGTAATAATTGAAATAATCTTTCCTCCAGGATCCATGCTGTGGAACAGAACACAGCCTCTCAAGTGTGACAGTCTTATAGCGGCGCTCCTGACATGGACTTGAGTGAGAGAAAGCAGGCAGTGAAACTCATCAACACGATTGTTTAGGAGTTGTTAGCAGTAGTCTGGATGGTTTCGCAGAAAAACTTTCCCTGCATCTCCAGACTCTAACTTTCATCAATACTCTCACTGAGAGTTTGACATGACTACTTAAAACTCCAGTCCTATCTCGAAGGGCAGATACCCTATTTCAGGACTCTCCGAATCTTCTGACACTTCTCTGCCACCTCTTGATGTGACGAAAGGCAAAGAATGACTGGGGTAGTGGGAGGGATATTTAAGCCTTTGGCTGGGGTGTCTTTGCCTCATCCTGGTGGCCAGGTGTTGTATTTTCCAATAGTAAGACATGAAGCCGTGGACGCTCCCTATCTTAGGAAGGAAAGAGGTACCAAGTTTCGACTAAGATAGGCAACAGGGTGGTCCTTTCCTTCCTCGTCTGCCTGACTTAGTATTGCCCCCAACCTGAACATGGAGGCATCTGTGTGGACAGAAAAGCATTTGGCTGGGTTAAGAGCGGCCAGTACTGGAGCAGAGATTAAGGCAGACTTAGGACTCTGAAAGGCTTGCTCACACTCGGGGGACCACAGGACCTGTCGGGGAAGTTGTTTACGGGTCAGGTCAGTCAGGGGTTTGGCGAGGGTGCTGTAATTGGGGACAAACCTCCGGTAGTAGCCTGCAGTACCCAGAAAGGAGAGGACTTGGGTTTTGGTCCTGGGGATGGGCCAGTTAGCCACTGCCTCGACTTTGGCTGGTTCGGGTCGCTGCTTACCGCAGCCGACTCGGTAGCCCAAGTATTGAACCCCAATGCGCCCAATGGTACACTTATCTGGCTTCAAGGTTAGTCCGGCGGCTTGAAAACGATCTAAGACGATGCCTAGGTGGACCAGATGGTCCTCCCAGGTCTCACTATAGATAGCGATGTCATCCAGGTATGCACAGGCATAGTCCTGGAGGCTATCTAACAGGCGGTCTGTCATTCTTTGGAAAGTGGCTGGGGCGTTCTTCATTCCAAACGGCATGACCTTAATCTGGTATAAGCCGAAGGGAGTGATGAAGGCAGACTTGGGGATGGACTCAGGCTCGAGGGGAATTTGCCAATAACCCTTGCATAGGTCGAGGGTGGTCAGGAAGTGGCCCCGGGCAATTTATTTTACGTCCTCATAATCGCATCCGTCAGTTTCTCGCGACGACATTGGATGTACCAACCCTTCATTGTTTATCCGTATTGCTTCACAAAACCAGAAACTGTTTCTTTTTGAATTCTTAAACGATACCAGTTTAAATGCTGGCTAGTTATCCGAGTGCTGGATTTCTATAGCACTGATCGGTTTCTGCTGGCGTTCCTGAGAGGTAACGAGTAGCAGGATTGGAGCCTCATTCTGGATACCATCTGCTTCAGCCACTGTGAGTCAGCCGAACGGCTCAGAAGTTTCGGCCTGCACGATATTGCACTGCTTGTGCAAATTTACTTGTGAGTACATGGTGTATATTGTGTATTCATAATTTGCCCCTGGTTGGAATTTGCTGCACCAAGAGCGCCTCTCGTTTTTTTGTCTTCTAGGACTGTATTTTCTTCCGGCCATTTGTGGAGAGAGCTGCTGTACATCGTGGGATCTGGTCTATGGTTCATATGGACTTACATATATATTTATTCTTCTGATTTGGGACTTTGATAGGCATATTCAATATATACAATTAAATATATACAATTTTTTGTTATCTAGGTTTTTATATTATTATTAATCAATTACTATTTTACAGTTTATCTCGTATGGTCTTAATCTATGCCTCAAATACTAACAGACTTGAACATTGATTTTATAAACGCTCATATTGTCGATTTATATTGGCGCACCTCCTTTATAGACCCTGATAGTGCAGCTATTTAGGTTTCTAGTGGTTTTAATTTGATCTAACAGGTCATCTACTCGGGGCATGGGATAGGCGACAGTGGTGGTTCTGTCGTTGAGTATACGGTAGTCAACGCAGAAACGGGTAGTTCCGTCCTTCTTCGGTACTAACACTACCGGGGAGGCCCAGGGACTTTAAGATGGTTCAATGACACCAAGGTCCAACATTCCCCGGAGCTCCAGGTGCATACTTTCCCTCTGGGACCCTGTAGGTAGCCTGTCGCAGGGAGGTCTGTCCTGGGGTCTCCACCCGGTCGATGGCTGTGGTGGTAAACCCAGGGACAGTAGAGAACATGTCACTTCTATGTTCTAGGAGTCGCCGGACCTGCCTTTTCTGTCCGGGCTCTAACCTGTCGTCTAGGGATATGTCATCCAGCCCCTGGGGGGTGTCAGTAGGTCCGGGCAGCTCCGGCATTGGAAGACTTTCAGAGTCCTCCACTGCGGGCGCACAGATAGCGGCCACATCTCTGGGTCTTTCTATGTATGCCTTCAACATGTTCACATGAAAGGTCCGAAAGATCCTTTCATCTTAACACTTCACCACCAGGTATGTGGTGGTGTTCAGTTGTTCCACAACCCGGTAGGGTCCTTGCCAAGAGGCCTGAAGCTTGTCTGTTTTGACAGGCTTCAGGGCGAGGACCTTCTGTCCCACTATTAGGGTTCGGGTACGGGCATTGCGATCGTACCATCGCTTCTATTTGTGCTGAGAGGCCTGAAGGTTCTCACGGACCTGCAGCCGGTCCCTGAGCTGGAGTACGTACCCCAAGACAGAGTGTTCTTTTCCCCCTGTGGCTCCCTCCCAGTGGGCTCGTACCAAATCTAGCGGGCCCCTAACCTTTCGACCATACAGTAGTTCAAAAGGGGAAAAACCTGTGGATTCCTGAGGCACCTCTCTATATGCAAAGAGGAGATGCGGCAGGAATTTTTCCCAGTCCCTGTGAGTGGCCGAGAACGTTCAAAGCAGTTGCTTTAGGGTCTCGTTAAACCTCTCACACAGCCCATTTTTCTGGGGATGGTAAGGGGCGCTGTGCAGGGGTTTAATCACGCACAACTTCCAGAGTTGTTGAGTGATTTCCGCAGTGAACTGTGTTCCCTGATCGGAAACCACTTCCCGAGGGAAGCCTACCCTGGTGACTATCCGGAGCATCGCATCTGCTATGGTCTACGCCTGGATATTGGCCAAGGGGATTGCCTCTGAGTAACGGGTGGCATAGTCTACCACTGTAAGGATGTATTTCTTCCCTGAGGGGCTGGGCCAAGCTAATGGCCCCACGATGTCTACTGCTACTCGGCTAAAGGCTTCATCAATAATGGGCAGGGGATGGAGGGGGGCTTTCGTATGATCTCCCGTCTTTCCTACCTTCTGGCAAATCTCACAGGATTTACAGTATTCCTTAATATCGGCTGTAATGCCTGGCCAGAAGAAGGTTTGAGTCAAGCGGTGGTGGGTCCTTTGTTTTCCTAAGTGGCCAGCTAAGGGAATGTCATGCTCTATTTTCAGCAGGTTGGACCGAAACTTCTTCGGTACGACCAGCTGGCGTTTGGGCACCGGTCCTTTTCTCTTCTTGGAGATCCGGTACAGGAGCTCGCCCTCCCACTGGAACCGTTAGTCTCCGGGGCCCTGGGCGTCAGCACCTACTCTGTCTCGGTAAGAGCTAGGGTTGGGTCGCTCAAGGTCTCTTTGGCGAAGTCGGAAGGGGTTGCCCAGGAGGAGGTGTCGGCAAGTTCGGGTTTAGTGGGGACGGTTAGTCGGGGTAAGGTAGGAGTCGGGGCAGGTGTCTGGAGAGGTATTCCCCAAAAAGGCAGAGACAAGGTGGCCGAGGTCATTTCCCAACAGGACCTTGGCAGGGATGTTTTTCATAACCCCCACTTCTACATTGCGGGCGTCGGTTTTCCAGTCCAAATGGATTCAGGCGGTAGGAACCCTCAGAACAGCACCTCCCGCTACCCCTACAGCGAGGGTCCGTCCAGTGCAGCCAGAGGGGTAAACAAGGTGAGGCTGAATCAAAGAGATGGTGGCCCCCGTATCTCTTATTCCTTGAGCTGCCTGCCCGTTGACCCAGACATCTTGCCGATGTTGGTGTCAGTTGTCTTGGCCCACGGAGCTGACGTGGTGCAAGACACCCACTTCTTCCACTGTCCACTCAGCATAGGGGTCAGAGCTCGCTGTATGCGCACAATGGGCAGCGGCCTGGTAGGTACGGGCTTGAGGAGTCCACCACAGAGTGGGTGCAGGGTTCCTTGGCAGCTGGGCTGGGGGGTTTCTTTGTCTTGTTGGGCAGTTCCGTACCACATGGCCGGGGTGTCCACACCCATAACACCCCCGGGAATTGCTGCCTCCAGCCGGGTACACAGGTGACAGTCGGGTCGGGGGCTGCCTAAAAACTGTTGGTGGTCGCGCTGGGGCTGGAGTGAAGCGGGTTGCTGCCCGGGGGTCTGTGGCCGCCTGGCATCCACATACTGATCGGCCAGGGCGGCGGCTTGGTCAGCTGTTCTGGGTCCCTTGTCTTTTACCCAGTCCCTTATCTCTGCTGGGGTGCGGTTGTAGAACTGCTCCAGGAGGAAGAGTTGAACAGCTTCATCAAGGGTGGTTATGTGGCACCCAGTAACCCAGGAGTTCAAGGATCTAGCTAAGCGGTGGGCAAACTCGGTATACAGCTGCTCCTCTTGTCTTTGTAGTCCCCTGAAGTTTAGCCAGTGAGCCTCCGGGGTGAGTCCATACCGAGCAAGGATGCGTGGTTTCACCTGGTCATAGTTGCCTTGATCTTCGGAGGGGACAGTGTGGAAAGCCATGATCATTTACCTATCATTTGTTAAAAGATTTTTTTTTCTTGATCATTCACCTATCATTTGTTAAAATACTTTTTTTCATATGTATTAGGACATAATCAACTCATATATTTTTTTGACCTGCCCTTTAAGGCGCCCACAGTACTTGTTTTTTCACTTCAATATTACTGCTAGTTTGTAGGGAACTAGTATCCATCTGTGGTGCTGGTCCTTGCTGTTGGATTTATAGCGCAAGAAGTTTAATCTCTTTTCCAATATAGACAGTGTGGAAAGCCTCCAGGGCCCTACCGGATAGTTTCCCAATTAAGATAGTAACCCTATCGGCATTAGTGACCCCATGCATCCGGCACTGGGTCTCGAACAGCTGTAGGTAGCGGTTGATATCCTCGCTACCTCGAGGTAGTTTCTTGGGCCGGGAAGGGGGGTCCAGGGGATCCGGCATGACCCCCCCTATAGACATCTGAAGCTCCAACATGTGTATCTTATTGGTGTCAGTCACTATCCGAGTAAAGACCTCCTCGGGGGGGGGGGGGGGGGGGGGTTAGGTCCATAGAGAGCCAGTTGCCACTGTACCTGCTGCTGCTGCTTGTCGGATGTCGTAGTCCCTTGAGTGGAGGCTGTACTGGGCTCTCATCCACTTTGGTCGCTGTCCGACCCACCAGCCTGTTCGCTAGCCCGATCGTACTTCATCAGTACGGCTATGAGCACTGCCTTTGTCTTGTTGCCGGCGACTTTCCCTCTAGTCTGCAGCAACGTTCTCAATTCTTCCTTCCGGAGCCCATGGTACTGCTCCATCCGGCAAGATCTTCAGTTGGTGGTTTGGACGTCCCAGGTGGAAAGAAGCATCCCACCGCTGCCAACCAATCTGACGGATACCCCGGCTACCCCGACTGGGTAGCTCCGCCAAACGGGTCCTTCCGCTGTCTGGAACAAACGGCTATGTAGCCCAGGAAGGGGATTCTAGCAGGAGCCCACCTAAATGACTAGACAGACTAGCATTCAGGTGAAATAAGAACTGCTTTATTGCACAGAAAACACAGCTTTTATACATTTCTAACAGATGGGGGTAGTTACTACACAAATAGAAACAAATATTATACAATGAGACAAACATCAGACAATGGTTAGTTAAACAGATTCTAATCACATCCTGACTTACAAAAGGACAATGGATGACTCCAACAATAACAGAAAGACACTGCACACCTAGACTAAATAACAACAGGGGTGAGGTTATAGGGGGTAGGGGTTTACTGCACAGAAAACACAGCTTTTATACATTTCCAACAGATGGGGGTAGTTACTACACAAATAGAAACAAATATTATACTATGAGACAAACATCAGACAATGGTTAGTTAAACAGATTCTAATCACATCCTGACTTACAGAAGGACAATGGATGACTCATACAATAACAGAAAAACACTTCACACCTAGACTAGCTAACAACAGGGGGAAGGTTATAGGGGGTAGGGGTTTAACCCTTGCAGCCTGGTATCCGTGACAGCTAGCATTAGAGGGAGAAAATTACGCAATGAAATGATGCAACTCGCATCACAGCAGGCGTGATTTGGCACCAAAAATATTTGTGCCAAAAATGACCCAATAAAAAGATACAATTTGCGAGCATAATTTGCCTGCGAACATTTTAAAAACAGACTCCATGTTAACAGGTAACCGGAACCCCAAGTAAGACAAAAATACCTAAATTCTCCCATAAACATAATTTCCATTCTGAACCTGTGTGACTGCAAAGGGCTGACTCATGGCTAATATATGCAATATACATTAATAACTTTATGATATAAAGTGCCTTCCATAGCTTAAAAATTATATATACTTACCAGAAGACCCCCATCCACATATAGCAGACAGCCAAACCAGTACTGAAATATATCAGCAGAGATAATGGTAGAGAAGTATAATGTCGACCTGTAAAGGGAGGCAGCAGATGAATCCCTGCGACCAAATTTACAGAGAGCCCTAGAATAGATTTACCATAGGCGAAAACATGGTATCATCAGACAATGCTCCCTTCACATCCCTCAAACACTGTACTTAGAGGGGAACTGGGCTTCAATATGCTTAGAAGCGCCTTTAACAGAAGAAATCAAGCACATCATGCTTCACCACCTCCTAAGGAGGCAAAGTTTCTAAAACTGAGGTGCAAGAAGCATTTATAGGCATTTCAGGTTTGGGAAAAGTTGCCCCCTCCAGGCAGGAATGTATATCCCATAAGTCACTAGGCTCATGGACTCTTGCCACCTATATGAAAGAAATATGTTTTGTTTAAACATTCTGGAAATCATTTGCACTCGAACTACCTTTTCAACACGGATAGTCTTCAGACAAATCACTAGGAATTAAAATGAGTTGCCAAAGCATAGGAAATGATTTTATGTATATGCCTAACATACTGAAACATTTGTGTTAATAATATAAATTGTTTTATTTAATATGTTGCAAGCATATGTGGTAGCCAACCTGTTTCTTGTCTTAGCATATAAAATATTAACACCTAAATGCATGATTCCAAATTCCTTTCAAGGAATTATAACAAACAACATTCTTAAAACCTCTCAATGTAGGTTCAAATATGTACAGCTACAATGACAAAACTAGTATGAACAAAAAAACACAGACAATAACAGGAAGCTGAGAAACAAATGTAAGAGCATTTAAAAAAAAGAAAAGATTACCTCCAAAATAACATCCAAGAGAGGCAGCAGATCTTTCCAGTTATCTTTAGAGAGTTCAAGGGAACATAAAGATTTTGCATATATGCGGACATCTGGAGCAGTAGGATCCTTTAAAATTTCATTGCAAATTTTTGTTGCCAAACTATCATGCAATGTACAACCCTGAAAATAAAACAAACTTTTACAAATAGCTACATTGCAAGCGTAATTTATGATTTCTTTTTTTAATACAGAAAAAGTATTCTGACATGGGTGCTTGACAATTTGATATTGAGAATGATGCAGTGTTCTCTCCAGGACATTTTTAATGGGTGCACAACCTGACTTATTTTACCGACCATCCAGCTGAAATTTCACCCAACATTAAACTAAAATTAGCTAATATTAAAAGCATTTCAGTGTTTAGAGCACATATTATCATTCAATTTATGTTAAATTATGCAATTAATTTATTTGTGCTTTGGAGAGCAGAAACACAATTTATGCTTACCTAATAAATACATTTATTTCATGGTAGTGAAAGTACAAGATCCATTACTCATGGGATTCACTTCATAGTCACTAGGAGTAGGCAAAGACTCCCAAAATTTTACTTCATCCCTTCCACCTCACTGGTAATGCCGTATGTATAGCCAAGCAAGGAGAAATAGCAAAGAAAAGTTGGAAAGGACAAAGCAGGCAAAATAGAGGTGCAAAATGAAACTGTCACCATGAAAATAAATGGTTAAATATTAATAACATTGGGCAGGGCTTATGGGCTCACAACCATGAAAGAAATTAATTTATCATCAGGTAAGTATAAATTTTATTTTATTTCACAAGGTAGTGAGAGTTCACGATCCATTACACATGGGAAGGAATACCCAAGCTGTGGAGTGCACGAGTAATGTTGGGGCAGGACCAATTTTTTTTTGAAAAGGCAGGCACCTATTTTCCAGACACTTCTGCCTGGAGAACTTTACTACCAAAGGCTGCTTCAAAAAAAGGCTCAACTGAAGCTTGATTTTTGTAAGACTAGGAAGTACAAACAAGTAAGCCTTGTGAATCAGGAGCTTTAGTCAAGAAGCTATACTAACAGCAAAGGCCCTCTGGCCTTTACATGGACCAGAGAGATTAACAAATAGATTAGAGGATTGTGTAAAATCCATCGTAGTCTATAGGTATATTTTTAAAACTTTTACTACATATAAATACAGAATTACAATATCTGGATAAATATAAGAAACAACGTTTGGTAAACATTGTTAATAAAACCACCTTATCTTGGTGAAAAACTTAAACTATGCTTACCTGATAATTTAATTTCCATCTGTGGGAGGAGAGTCCATGGCTTCAATACTTGTGGGAATTAAGAACCTGGCCACCAGGAGGAGGCAAAGACACCCCAGCCAAAGGCTTAAATACCTCCCCCACTCCCCTCATGCTGCAGAGGGAACAAGGAACAGTAGGAGAAATATCAGGGTATAAATGGTGCCAGAAGAACAAAAATAAATTTAGATTCGCCAACCAGAGAAACGGACGGGAGCCGTTGACTCTCCTCCCACAGATGGAAATGAAATTATCAGGTAAGCATAATTCAAGTTTTCCATCTTAAATGGGAGGAGAGTCCACGGATTAATTCATTACTTGTGGGGAAAAAATACCCAAGCTCTAGAGGACACTGAATGAAAAAAACGGGAGGGCAAAGAGGTGGACCCTAATCTGAGGGCACCAAAGCCTGCAAAACCTTTCTGCCAAAAGTTGCTTCCGCCGAAGCAAAAACATCAAATTTCTAAAACTTTGTAAAAGTATGTAAGGAGGACCAAGTAGTCGCCTTACAAATCTGCTCCATAGAGGCCTCATTCTTAAAGGCCCGTGAAGAGGCCACAGCCCTAGTTGAGTGAGCAGTAATTCTCTGAGGAGGCTTATGTCTCGCTGTCTCATAGGCCAAGCGAATCAAGCTCCTCAACCAAAAGGATAGGGAATTGGAAGAGGCCTTCTGCCCCCTGCGCTTCCCCGAATACACAACAAATAAAGATGAAGTCTGTCTGAATTCTTTTGTGGCCTGAAGATAGAACTTTAAGGCTCGAACCACATCCAAATTATGAAGCAACTTTTCCTTCGAAGAAGAAGGGTTAGGATACAAGGAAGGAACCACTATCTCCTGATTGATGTTACGATTCGACACAACCTTGGGAAGAAATCCCAACCCAGTGCGAAGAACAGCCTTATCAGCGTGAAAAAGCAGATAAGGAGGCTCACATTGCAAGGCCGCCAATTTAGAGACTCTGCGTGCCGATGCAATAGCCAGTAGAAATAGAACCTTTCAAGAAAGAGTTTTAAATGTGAAGCGACTGCATAGGCTCCAACGGATCCTTCTGCAAAATCTTAAGTACCAAGTTTAAGCTCCAAGAGGGAGCGGAATTTCTAAAGAAAGGCCTGATCCTAGACAGATCCTGAATGAAGAACTGAATATCAGGAAGCTCCACAAGCTTCTTGTGTAACAGTACTGATAAAGCCAAAATCTGTCCTTTTAAGGAACTGGCAGCAAGTCTCTTCTCCAACCCATCCTGGAGGAAGGTCAGGATCCTGGATACCCTAACCTTAAGCCAGGGATATCAACGTTCCTCACACCAGGACAAGTAGGTCCTCCACACGTTATGATAGATGGACTGTTCTTTCAATCACGTATATATTCCTGAAGAAACAAAGTATCAGAGCTACTGATATGGAGACTAATATATTAAATATACACTATATAAGTGGTCTAAAGATGGTATATGTGTACTGATCTCACAAGAAAAATAAAACAATGCGAGCTAATGATGAACTCTATTGAATACTAAATGGATATAAACACATAAATACCCTATAACAGTAGAATATACTAAAATTGGTTCCTAAAAAAGCACTTACAAAATACTGTAAATAAGTTAAGAGATGCACAATGGTAAAATGCCAGATTCCAATGCAGCCACACAATATTGAAACAAATGGTCCCAATGAAAAAATAAAAGAAATAGTCTTACAGATTGTGGCTGTGTAGTTGAACGTTAACCATTAGTCCTCACCAGACAGGCTGGTGTATGCTGCTCTCCAAAAAGGGTGTATCATGTGTAAAATCCCTTGGACAAGGCAAGAACTGAAAAACAGAAAAGAGAACAGCGCAATCCGGACTCAAGTGAAGTTTATTAGATAAATAACACACCACACTAAAATGTCAGAACAGTAGGTATTCAGCGTACCAGAAGTTAAAAAACATGAGCATATAAGAAACAATCGTTTGGCAGGATGGATTACCGCTTCACCGCTCCCCTTTTGATGAAACACTCATTGATGAAACACTGCATTGGCAGTGACGCATACAGACTTCCGGAAGCAACCGGAACCGGCTTTTCTGAAATTATCACAGCTGATTAGCCGAATACACCTCTTCACGAGAGGAGTGGAGGAGGACTACTTTCCTACATCAGGCTTCTTTGAAAAGGGGAGCGGTGAAGCGGTAATCCATCCTGCCAAACGATTGTTTCTTATATGCTCATGTTTTTTAACTTCTGGTACGCTGAATACCTACTGTTCTGACATTTTAGTGTGGTGTGTTATTTATCTAATAAACTTCACTTGAGTCCGGATTGCGCGCTTCTCTTTTCTGTTTTTCACGTATATATTCCTCCCGTCTCAAGGAATCTGAATCAAGCTGACAACTTTTGGACTTTTTGCCTGCACATATGTGTTGGTGGTAATATCTCAGTAATTGTATTTTTGAGACTATTATTCTCACATATTTTATTGCTTTATTGCATTGTGTATTGCTTCTCTTCACATATACTTAACCTATTTAGATTTTTTTCCTGAACCAGCAGATCTCTGCGACGAGGTAACCTCCATGGAGGAGACAACGACATCCCCACCAGATCCGCAAACCACATCCTCCGCGGCCACGACAGAGCAATCAGAATAGCCAAAGCTTGCTCTGGCTTGATGCGGGCCACTACTCGAGGTAGAAGTGACAACGGTGGAAATACGTAGACTAGATTGAACTCCCAAGGCATCTATCAGCTCTACCTGGGGATTCTTAGAACGCGACCCGTATATGGGTAGCTTGAAGTTAAGTCTGGACGCCATGAGATCTATCTCCGACGTCCCCCATCTGTTGCAGATCTCCGCGAACACCTCGAGATGGAAAGACCATTCTCCCAAATGTAACATTTGTCTGCTGAGAAAATCCGCTTCCAAGTTGTCCACACCCAGAATGTGGATTGCTGATAGCGAACAGTAGTGGGTCTCTGCCCATTCCAGAATCCGAGAAACTTCCCTCATGGCTAGGGAGCTTCTCGTTCCCCCCTGATGGTTGATGTAAGCCACCGAGGTAATGTTGTCCGATTTGAATCTGATGAATCGGGACGACCCCAGGAGCGGCCAAGCCCTCAGTGCGTTGAAGATCGCTTGAAGTTCCAGAATATTGATCGGGAGAGACGACTCCTCTTGAGTCCACCTGCCCTGTGCCTTCCTGGCACCCCAAACAGCTCCCAATCCTGACAGACTTGCGTCCGTGGTCACAATCTCCCAGGATGGTCTCAAGAAGAATGTCCCCTGGGACAGTAGGCCCGGGTAGATCCACCAAGTGAGATATTCTCTCGTTTGGTTGTCCAGGGAGATCTGTTGGGATAGATCTGAGTGATCGCCGTTCCATTGTCTCAACCTGCACAGTTGAAGAGGTCTGAGATGTAACCTGGCATATGGAATGACATCTATGCTGGATGGATACCATGAGCCCAATCACCTCCATACACCAGGCCACAGATGGCCTTAAGGAGGTCTGAAGGGCAAGACAGCTGGACGCAATCTTGCAACGTCTCTGATCTGTCAAGAATATCTTCATGGATATGGAATCTATGATCGTGCACCCAGAAATTCCTATCTGTTGCTCGGAACCAGGGAACTCTTTCCCTCATTTATCTTCCATCCATGGGATCGAAGAAGGAGAAGAGTCCTCGAATGGTCCTCTGCTAGACTGCATGACAAAGCCTGGACCAGGATGTCGTCCAGATAAGGTGCCACTGCAATACCTCTGGCTCTCGCTACCACGAGCAATGCTCCCAGAACCTTTGTAAGGCCACAAACTGGAAGTGTTGGTCTATAAACGCAAATCTTAGGAATCTGAAGTGATCTTTGTGGATTGACACGTGAAGGTAAGTATCCTTCAAATTTATTGTAGTCATGAACTGTACCTCTTGAACTAGGAGCAGAATGGACCTGATCATCTCCATCTTGAACGATGGGACCAACCAAAATTTGTTTAGGCACTTTAGATCTAGAATCGGGCAAAACGTGCCCTCCTTCTTTGGAACTACGAAAAGGTTTGAATAATACCCCAGACCTCTTTCCACTAGAGGTACTGGTACAATTACTCAGAGAGAGGAGAGATCCCTCACGCACTCTAGAAAGGCGTCTCTCTTCTCTGGACTTGAAGGTTTGACAGAAGGAATCTGCCATTTCTTCTCACACCTTTGCAGTATACCTTTAAAACATCCATTTTCAGGTATACTATGGCTTTGAATCTGTGATTGGCCATTATTCCTTTAAAGGTGTGCTGCACAGGTGGTGAGCTATCCTATGATTAAGTGCTGCATAGCACGAAACATGTAAGGATTTGCTCCCCCTCCACTTGTGTAGCTTGTACTGTGCTGTGCTTGTCTACTTGTTTTAAACGGCTTGTAATAAACTTTTGGATTTTATGGACAATGGATTAAGAGTGCTGCTTCCTTCTACTTTTTATTATTGGATTTGGCTTGATTCTCGTTTTAGCTGGCACCACGCCAACAGTGCTTTTCTCTGTGCCGACATTCTGGGGCTGTAATTAGATAACAGCGCACACACCCTCCTCAGGCTGTAGCGACGTCATTTTCCTACTCACTGTCTCTAGATGAGTCTTGAACCCTATCCTGTATCCCTGGGCGATGACCTCCAGAACCCAAGGATCCTGAACGTCTCTCATCAAAGCCTTCACGAAAAGCGATAGTCTGCCCCCTACGCGACCAGGGACGGATCGGGGGACGCCCCTTCATGCCGATTTTGTCTCGGCAGGCTTCTTGCTCTGCTTGGCTTTGTTCCAAGATTGAGCAGGTTTCCAAGATCTCTTGGACTGCTCGGGTTTCGCGGCAGGTTGCTGGCGTTGGGACTTATTTGAACGAAAGGGACGAAAAGTAGACCCCTTAGGCTTATTCTTTTTATCCTGCGGTAGGAAAGCACCCTTGCCTCCCGTGACCGTGGATATAATAGAGTCCAGGCCTGGACCAAAAAGAACTTTCCCCTGAAATGGGAGGGATAGTAATCTAGACTTGGAAGACATATCAGCAGATCATGATTTTAACCACAAAGCCCTACGGGCTACAACAGAGAACCCTGATGTCTTGGCATTCAGGCGAATAATCTGCATATTTGCATCACAGATAAATGAATTAGCCACCCTTAAGGCCTTAATTCTTTCTTGTATCTCCTTGAGGGGAGTCTCCACTTTGACCATAGCTGACAGTGTGTCACACCAGTAGGTAGCAGCTCCAGCCACCGCAGCGACCGCCGCTACCGGTTAAAATATAAATCCCGTGAGTTAAAACATTTTTCTCAACATGCATTTTAATTTTTTATCCATGGGCTCTTTGAACGACAAACTATCCTCGAGTGGAATAGTTGTGCGCTTAGCGAGCGTGGAGATAGCTCCATCCACCTTAGGGAAGGCCCCCCAACAGCTCAAGCTGAGAGTCTGGAACGGGGAACAGTTTTTTAAAAGAAGTAGAGGAAGAAAAGGACGAACCAAGTTTCTCCCATTCGTTCTTAATAATATTAGCCATCTTAACGGGAACCGGGAAGGTCTGAGGCACCACCCTGTCCTTGTAGACCCTATCTAGCTTAGGGATCAAAGGTTCCTCCGGACGTTTCGGTTCGGGGACATTCAACCTAGCAAGCACCTCTTTCAGCAAAAAGCGCAAGCCGGAGGTCTAGATGTCGACGATTCCGACCCAGAAAGAGCGTCCTCCGAGGAGTCATCTTCTTCAGCGGATAATCTGTCAGAGACATCCAACGGAGTAGATGACCCCTGGGACGGATAGCTATGTTTCACCTTTCGCTTAGCAGGGCGTGGTAAGGTATTGAAGGCTGCAGAGACCACTGTTTGCAACTGATCAGTGAAATCTGGCAGCCAAAGGGCCCCTCCCGCGGGAGGATTAGTAGTGACCTAGGGTGCTGCATGTGTAATCGGAGATAAATGTAGGGAAAGCACCTCGCGGGACGGAGAACCCTCAGAGGTGGACGGCTCAGTTGTACTAAATATCTTATTCCTTTTAGATATTGCAATTTTATCAAAGCATGTGGAACATAGTTGAGCAGGCGGATCTACCAGAACCTCCTCACAATAAACACAGGTATTAGATTTGGTTAAAGAGGGAGTACCCTCTAACATATAAGAGTCCTCTATAGCTTGCGCCTTTATTACCGACTAGATAGAATTAAATGGCACCTTTATATCCCAATGGCCGGGGCACTCACCACCTCCTATGACCCGGACCACAGAGAAACCATTTCGTCTCCTGCAACTGCCAATCAAAAATATTTTAAGCAACTTTCTAATTTACTCCTATTATCAATTTTTCTTCGTTCTCTTGCTATCTTTATTTTAAAAGCAGGAATCTAAATCTTAGCAGCGAGCCCATTTTAGGTTCAGCACCATGGATAGTATTTTCTTATTGGAGGATTACATTTACCCACCAATAACCAAGCATAACCCAGGTTCTCAAGCACAAATGGGCCGGCTCCTATGCATCACATTCCTGCTTTTTAAATAAAGATAGCAAAAGAACGAAGAAAAATTGATAATAGGAGTAAATTAGAAAGTTGCTTAAAATTGCATGCTCTATTTAAATCATGAAAGAAAAAAATGTGGGGTTAGTGTCCCTTTAAAGAGGCCACACCCGGTCACATGGAGTGCCATGCAGGACCGCCCCTGCACTATAGAGAAAAATGCATCAAAAAAAGAGGCCGCGCCGATATCTCTCAAGAAAAACTGACTGTTCACACATTGCTAGAGCCTCATCTCACACATGTCGCAGCATCAAACACAAAGAATATTATGCATAAATCCCCCCATGTTCATATAACCCCCTTTCCGGGGATATTAACCCTTGATTCTATGCAGATAAAAGGAGACACACTGTGACCCTGTCTTCTTGCGTTATCATATGTGTATAAATGAAACGATCTTACCAGAATCTATGCCGTGGAACAGAAACACGGCCTTTCAAGTGTGACAGGGTTGTAGCATTGCTCCTGAAATGGACTTGAGTGCAGAAAGCAGGCAGCGAAACTCCTCAACGCTGATTGCTTAAGGAGCTGTTAATCTGAGTCAGGATGGTTTCGCAGAAAGACTCTCCCTGCATCTCCGGACTTTAACTTTCACTCATGTTCTCACTGAGAGGCTGACAGGACTACTTAAAACTCCAGTCCCATTCTGAAGAGTATCCTCCTTAAGAGACTACTCCGAATCTTCCAACACTTCTCTGCCAACCTCCTGTGATGAAAGGCAAAGAATGACTGGGGGATGAGGGGAGCGGGGGAGGTATTTATGCCTTTGGCTGGCGTGTCTTTGCTTCCTCCTGGTGGCCAGGTTCTTAATTCCCACAAGTAATTAATGAAGCTGTGGACTCTCCTCCTATTTAAGATGGAAAATAAGATAAAGGGGGATCACAGAAAAGAGCGGATATAACAGAAAATTGATATCTAGAGAATACATTGGTTCAACAGGAGAAACCTGCAAGATTCTTATAACCAAATTTACATTCCATGGTGGAGAGATTGGCATAACAGGAAGAATCCTAACTAAAGCCTGAACAAAACTGTGAAAGTCAGGTAGTTTTGCAATCTTTTTGCTGAAATGTAAGCTTTAATAGAGCTTGCAGATGGGGGGTGGAGCTAGCTGCCAGAGCAAGCAGACCTGTTTTTGAAGAGCTTCCGAGGCTAATTATAAAATAATAGATTTATTCAAATTTCATCTTACAAGTTACTATATAAAAACTTGATCCTTGAGATTTCTCCAACAGAAAATCATGTTGGGAGCGGATTAAGAAGCCCTTCGGGAGAATATTGCAGCTATGTCTCCTAAATGAAACAAGCCAGATACAGAGCTGGGTGGCAGTTACCTCTAACATTGAAAGTTGGTCTGCGGATCCCCCCCCCCTCTCCCGACCTCCTGGTCAACCCAGACATATTACCTTGAGATGTGTAATTACAATATTGACCATAAACACCTATAAATCAACGGGAACTCAGGATAATTGCTATTTTACTACCGGATGCAGACAAACAAGATGGGGAATACCGCGTGGGAAGTGAAAACTCTGGGGCTCCTCGATGCACATTTCCTTGAGCTGAAACGAATGATTGCTGCAACCTTGGAAACTATATCCGCTAGGAGATTGCCCAGTTGCCCATTTGAGAAGCAGCAAGCCGTATCTGAGAGCGGTACAACGGATGCCGTGGAGCTTGTAGTTTGCATCAACATCGGTGCCGGCCCCGATGTAGTGGAGCACGCAGGCACTATAAACAATCACGCTAAATGCTTTACTATTGTGGAGGATGAGGTATTGTCTACACTTCAAAAAGAGGAGGCCCAGAAAGATGCACAAATTGACTTTGCAATTTACAACGCCAGCAGGGACTGGCCCTGTGACTCTCACGCCACTTTGCCTATGGGTGGCCCCTACAAACTCTCTCAGGGCCAGGCATTATCTCTGCATGAAGTTATGGGAAATATGGAATTGCCCCTTCAGCTCTTGGATTAATGGGGCCCCTTCCTTCACAGTTTTGAGAGGGATGCTGGTATCACATATAGCTTGTGCCAGCACTGCCCATATGGATAACCGCTGCAACCTATGCGCATTGAGCACCTAGAGTGCAGGAGTTTGTTAAACTACAGCACCCATGCTTGGCCCAAGATGAAGACACGGATAAGATCTGGACATACTTATACAATTGAACTGCAAGCTTACACAATGCTTCTCCTTTTTATTTTTTATTATTCTCTTAATATTCAATATTTTTTTGTTCCATGTTTTGTAACATTTAACCTTAGGGAAAGCTATATTACTTTTATAGTCTTATATAAGGACCATGTACATTTTCCTTGAATACATTTAGGGGACTGTGCGGCAGGATCTGTCTAGATGGTCAGTATTAAGCCATGAGTTACACTGCTGCAAGTGTTATATATATATATATATATATATATATATAAGTTTAAGAAATTTTATATAACTGCTATAGTTTTACTTAATGTCCATGTGCATTTGTCTTGATTGCATCTAGAGGCTACTGTTACAAGCATACAACAACTCTCTACAATGCCCTTACTACTCAGTAACATGCAACAAAACCTAATTACTAGACACTAGCTTAGAGCTTCTCCTTTTCTTTTTTGTTCTCCATTGTTCTCTCTGGATGGTCAGTACAAAGCCATAAGCATTACTATTTCATCTGTTGGTGTACCTAACCCTAGGATAATTTATATTGCTGGTATAATATTGTGCAATACCCATATACATCCTGCTCAATTTTCATGTAGACCCTCTTCACAAAAATTTTTCATAATTACTTCTAGCATACGCGACACTGGGGAGTATTATGCGCTCCTACTAAGCGTTTGCCTGCAAACAGAGACATACAGGAAGACAAATTCCTGAGGAACCAATACCAATAGCCACATCCCTACATGGGAGAGTTGCTGAATTTATGCACAAGTTTAATATATGGATATGTTATTAAATGTTCTCATCCTATAAGGAGAAAAAAGGTGAAGTTGCTTTTCTTTTGATAATGGAGATGCTAAATGGGTTTTCTAAGTTTAAGTCCACTGATGAGCGATTTGTTTAGGGATTACCTGCATCCAATGTTTTGTTCAGTTGAGTTCCTTATGTCAGATCAGATACTTTATATGTTTTACAGTGTTTTAGCATAGAACCCCCCTCTCCCCATCCTTTCACAACCTCATAAAGGTTTTTAATATAGCGGTGCTTACCCGCTGAATAGTCACTTGATTATAGAAGAGTCCGGTACAAGGCTAATACCAGTCATATTGACATTGGCAGTTATACTTGGGGGCAGGGCCTCTCTGTGAGTTCGAGATGCTCTGCCTCCATTCCATACGTTAGCACTTTGTAACTTATTATTCATTACTTGAATACATAAATTACTCGGACCTACGTTATTTTATCCCCCTTCCATAATCCTTCCTTGCCCACTGTGAGCAATGAGAGTAGCTTTCATATGCCTATATCGGTTGCCTGGAATAGGCTGTAGACTAGCTACATTTGTATGCTCTAATTTGAAAGACAGTATGAAAAATAAAAAAAGAGGTATCTAGACAGTAAGGAGTTGTTAAATGTGCATCATGGATTTTTGTCCTATGTGGTATCTATTGTGTTTGGTGTGCATAATGTCAACATTGGACAATTGTATGTACTGTCAGAATTTTACATTTTTTTTTAATTTTTTTTTAATATCCTCAATAAAAGACCATGTAAACCAAAAGAGCTTGCAGATAACCTCCTCTTGTAAAAATCTAAGAATCCCAGGAATTCTAAAAGAATGCCAATTGAAGCCAATCTTTCACATAAGAAAAAAAAAAACTTTCTAAATTTTGTGATAACTTTTCAAGTAACAGGCTTTTCTGGCTCCAATTAAGGTTTCTACAACCTTACCTGAAAACAAAAAAACAAACAAACCTATCTGCTTTAGAATTAGGTGTTTAATCTCCAAGCCTTCAAGCTAAGAGACTCGAGATCTTGATGATGGAAGGGACCTTGAAAGAGAAGGTTACGACTTAAAGAGGACACGGAGGGCAACTGGACATTAGAATTAGATCTGCATACCAAATTCTCGAAGGCCACGCAAGAGCAATCCCAATTACCGATGATTGCTCATTAGAGGAAAAATTTAAGTAAGTTGAAAAGAACAGGGAGCTGCTAGAGCATCTACTTACTCAGATTGAGGATTCCTGGATCTTGCAAAGTTCAAAAGTTTGTTGATCAAATGAGAAGCATTAGGTCTATCTCTGGGAGACCCCATTGCTCTACTATTTGACTGAATACTCCCTAAAGCAAGGACCATTCCAATGGATAAAGAGATCGACTACACAGATAATCTTCTTCCAATTTTTTTTACCCCTGGGATATGAGTAGCAGAAATTGTGCATAGATTTCTGTCTGCCTTTAAATAGGATACTTCCTTTAATGCTAGACCACTGTGAGTTCCCCCATGGTGATTGATATGTGCCACTGCTGTGACATTGTCTGATTGGAAGCAAAGAAAATAAATTGTCCTCCTTCATGGGAGTCCAGCTCTAGAGAGCACTGAATATAGAAAACATTTTTAGGAAGTTTATTGGTAACATCGCCTCCTGAGGAGACCAAACTCCATGTCCTCTCCTGGACCCCAACCCAAGAGTATTGTGGCTGTGGTGATTATCATCCAGGTTGGATGGACAAAAGAAGATCCATGACAAATGGACTTGTTCCCTATCCGCCAGGATATATAATTCCTTGTAGCTGGATCCAAAAGGATCCTTCGAGAAAGCTGAGTGTAATCCTTGCACCACTGACATAGCATGCATAACTGATCTCATGTAAGACCAAGCAAAGTTGAATTGCATCTGATGCACCTATCATCAGACCTAGAATTTCTTTGCCAAAAGCTTCAATAGGATTGGATAGAGACTGAGGTTTCATACAAGTCAACTGCAATTGTGTTCTTTAATCTGTCAAAGAAAACCTCATTGATAGAGTCTAGACACCTAGAAAGGAGACTCTGGTTTGGGAAGATAGCGCTTTTTGAAATGTTGATTCTCCAACCATTATTGTGAAGAAACAAATCTTGGTGTGGGATATTGTTAAAGGTAATGATGGCACTTGGATCAAGATATGGTCCAAGTATCGAGCCACCAAAGTACATTGAGCTTGAATGACAAATAGCAGCGTACTCAAAACTTTTGTAAAAATTCTGGGAGCAGTAGCCAGACCAAAAGGTTAGAACAACAAACTAAAATTGTTTGTCCTGAAATGCAAAATAAAGGAACTGATGTTGGTCGTGTGACTAGGGATATGAAGGTAAGCATCCTTTGAATCTATTGAGTAAGTAAACTGCATTTGTTGGACAGGGGGAAAAGTTCAAATTGTTTCCTTTTTGAATGTAGGAACCCACAAAATGTAGTTTAGAGTCTTTAAATCCAAAATAGGCCTTTAAATTTATCTCTGTCTTGGGAAATATGAAAATATTGGAATAAAATCTGTGGCCTTATTCTGGAATAGGTACTATAACTACAATGAGTTCTAGACACTGAACACAAAAGAAAAGGAAAAAAAAAAAGAAAAAAAAGAATAAAAAAGCTGGAGCCCTCACAGGGTCCTTTGGTATGTGAGAAAAAAGAAACTTTCCTCTGGGAGGCCCTGAACCTATAGCCTATTCAGTACCCTTGAGAAACAATATTTAACACCCAAGGATCTTGTAAAGATTGCGAGCAGCTCTTCTGAATAAGACATATTATTATGCCCCTTTAGAAAATAATCTGAATCAGGAGCCGCACCATCAAGCCGACTTGGTAGAGGAAGAAGGCTCCTTAGACTCGTTAGCCTTGTTCTTAATTTGGGGTAGCTGTCCAGGAAGATCTGGAAGAATTCAGCTTTTGTGAAGAGGAGGATGACTTGGTTCCTTGGTTAATGTCTTTTTTTCTTTAAATTTCATATCCTGAGGGAAAAATATAATGTATGCTAACTTGATAAATTTATTTATTTCATGGTTGTAAGAGTCCGCAATCCATTACTCCTGGCCCCTAGGAGGCGGGAAAGGTCCCAAAATTCCCAGAGCCCTTAAAATCCCTCCCACCTTACTAGAAACTTGCCTGAAAAGAAGGTAGGAAAAGAAAATAAGAGTGATAAAAAGGAACAGGAAAAAGAAAGGTGCATACCCAAACTGCTAAAAAAAACCCAATCAAAATAAGAAAAAAATGGGCAGGGGATCGTGGACTCTTTACCATGAAAGAAATGGATTTATTACGCAAGTATAAATTATATTTTTTTTTATAAAGGTGAGAATCGACGATCTATTACTCATGGCAACTAATACTTAAGCTGTGGAGTTAATGTGTAATCTCGGCGGGACCAGACGTAAGCTGCTTCAGAAGAAGCAAAAAGATCAAAATGGTAGAAATTAGAAATATGTAAGGAAACTGCCTTTCAAATTATTTCAGAGGCCTCATCCTCAAAGGACCATGAATAAGCATCTGATCTGGTAGAATGAGCTAGCCCATGTAGAAGGAAACAGACCAGTCTTTTTTTTTAAATAAAGCTTTATCCAAGAGGATGCTCATCACAAACAGCAGACACATCAGAAACCTTCCAGGATAAAAACTGAATATCGAAATCATGCATATGTTCAAAAAGAAAAAACCTGCAAAACCCAATAAGATTCCATGGAGGAGAAAATGGTTAATCACAGGCTTAATCATGATTAAGGCCTAGATAAAATTTAATATTCAGAAGACTTCAAGTGAAACAAGACAGGAAGAGCAGAGATTTGACCTTTTAAGGAGCTAGCAGATAAACCCTTATTATTATCGGTTATTTGTAGAGCGCCAACAGATTCCGCAGCGCTAATTATCCAAATCATCCTCAAGAAATTGAAGACTAGTGCCAACTAAACACATGTTCCTTGTCACAGGTTTACAGGCCTGAACAAACAAACCTTGAGACGGAATGTCGTAACACAGAGAAGAAGCCACGAAGGACAATGGGACAATCTGCACCAGATCTGCAAAGCAAGTCCTGTGAAGCCAAGCTGGAGAAAGCAGAACTACTGATGATATCTAGATATTGATCCTGGCTATTGCCCTTGGTAGCAGTACAAGAGGTGGAAAAATGTGAGCCAGACAAAAACAACCAATGAGTTACTAGAACTCCGCCTAAGGATCCCTGGAGCTCGCAAAACATTTGGGGAGTTCTTTGTAAAAATAAGAAGCCAACAGATCCACCTAATGCAAACCCCAAAGGTACATAATCTGACTGAAGAGACCATTCCCCTGGGTGAAGGGTTAGAAATTCTGCTTCCCAATTGCACAACACTGAAATACGAACTTCAAAAATCATACAGGAAAGAGGCGTAAAGTGCCTCCTATTGTTATTTTAAATAAATCTAGATTATTTGCATCTCAGAACACAAAAAAATAATTCAAAACCACAGGCAGAAAAAAGGCCTTACTAGCAGACAAAGGTTTAGATTTCCTCTTACGCTTATCTGAAAGTAGGGAAAGCAGACAAAGCTGCCGATAATGCAGAAGTTATCTGTGCTGCAAAATCCCCTTGCAAATATACACCCCCAGGAGGTTGAGAGGACACGCAAGGCACTGTATGTGAAACTGATGAGGCTTGGGACGTTTGAGGAGAAAGCTGAGGCATATCCAGAACAGCTATATCCTGAGAGACATTACGTTCACAAGTGGTTAACTTATCCTTATATTTTAAGGTCTTAGCTAAACAACTGGAACAAAATTGCATAGGCAGAACAATTGGGACTTCTAAACAACTGGAACAAAATTGCATAGGCAGAACAATTGGGACTTCTAAGCAAAGCAAACATTTGTCCATATTAATTGAAGAATCTTTTTCAGATTCCATTGTAAATAAAAATGTATAGTATAGATAAAAATTAATAAATTAATTGTAGAGATATATCCAAAAAAACGGCACCTGTCACTTTAACCAGAAAGAACCTGAGGCTCCTACCGTACCGGAGTCGATAACTCACTAGTAAGGAAACTCTCCAGATGAGGATTTATGCAAAAGATCAGATTAGCAATCCGATCCTAAGAAATGAAAGCCGCAGCAGTCCAGGCTCAATGACTGACTAAACTCCGCTCCTCACACACATGGAAGAGCGGAGTCACGTGAGCGAGCTGATTGAAAAATGAAACTGCGCCACAAGTCTTAAAATAGGCGCGTAATTCAAAACGGCTCATAGAACAAAAAACAAACACATAAATGAGCCATAAAAGCCTCATAATGTCCAGACTCCAATAAACAAATGCGCCCCATGCCATATGCTTTGTCCTTAAAAAGGTTTAGATGACCAAAAAACCTTTCCACAGTTTGCTTAAGACATAAGCACACAGCTTATATTAACCCCTTAGACTCTCTTGCCAGTGTTAAGCCTACATTGTGCCTGCAAATCTGCCCCCCAAAAAATATCTAAGACCACTTAGATAATCTATGTCCCAATTTTGTTCCACTAGAGGTTTTACCTCTAAAGTGCTATCCTTCAGAACCTAGAAGGAAAATGCACTTACCTGTGGATCCAGCTGCAGGGCAGGTAACAGCTACATAGGTGTGAACAGTTTTCCACACCCCTTCAGGAACCTGTAGTAAAAGAAAGAACAGAGTAACTAACTCTGGCTTTCTGCAAAAGGATAGCAAAATGTTAGCAGTAAAGCAAAGACTTCTTCGCCGCCTTCTAACTGCTAAAAGCCACCACTACTTTTACTCAAAAGATTGACGTGGAAACAGCTAAACCCAAATCCTTGCTTGCAGGGAAAATACCCATAAAAGGATTACAATCTTCAGACACCAACTTTGCACAACCTCCATCGAAGGAGGGAAGTTACACTTAACAGCATTGCTGAGGTGCTCTTTGCCGCCTCCTGCTGGCCAGGAGTTGAATATTCCACTAGTAATTGGAATGACGTTGTGGACTCTCCATGTCATAGGAAAGAAAATACCATTTGAACATTACATTCAAAATATTTTAATATCCAGTACAGGTGACCCTCGTTTTACAACGGTTCAATTTACACCATTTCAGAATAACAACCATTTTTTCCAGTCATGTGACTGCTATTTAAAAGCATTGAGAAGCAGTGCATTTATTAAAATAGCCAGTAGGCCGAGCTGTCCGCTTGTGTTGCAGCAAAGCCAAGCAAGCTGAAATTAATCAGTTTAACCAGACCTGAGCTATCGAGCAGATTTCAAAGGAACAAGATCTTCCTGTCTATAAATCAGTCCAGATTGGAATGCATAGAAAGAACTGTTTGCAGAAAAATGCAAGTGAAGTCTGTGTTGTGTGATTATTTTATTAGGTTTATAATGCTGTTTAGCAAATGTTTTTGTTCATTTAACTTAGTTTAATTATTTATTCTTTGTTGTGTGATTATTTTATTAGGTTTATAATGCCGTTTAGCATTTAAAGTCTTCATTTCAAAGCTTTAAAAATAATATATTAGATGTTACTTATGACAATTTTGAGCGGGGCCTGGAACCTATCTCCCTCACTTCCCATTGACTTACATTATAAACTGGGTTTCAATTTACAACCATTCCTTCGGGAACCTAACCCCCGGCGTAAACTGAGGGCTACTTGTATAAATATATATGGGGAAAATTTGAAGTAAGCGTCAGGTATAGAATATCAAAGCATTTACAAATGGCATTAGATATATTGTGCTATTAGTCTAACTCTAGATATCTTGAACAATAAATAATAAGGAAATGTTAAAGGGACACTGAACCCAAATTTTTTCTTTTGTGATTCAGATAGAGCATGCAATTTTAAGCAACTTTCCAATTTACTCCTATTATCACATTTTCTTCATTCTCTTGGTATCTTTATTTGAAAAGCAAGAATGTAAGTTTAGATGCTGGCCTATCTTTGGTGAACATCCTGGGTTGTTCTTGCTGATTGGTGGATAAAATCAACAACCAATAAAGAAGTGCTGTCCAGCATCTGAACAAAAAAAATTTGCTTAGATGCCTTCTTTTTCAAATAAAGATAGCAAGAGAACGAAGAAAAATTGATAATAGGAGTAAATTAGAAAGTTGCTTAAAATTGCATGCTCTATCTGAATCACGAAAGAAAGAATTTTGGGTTCAGTGTCCCTTTAAGCATCTTCACATATATAAACAAATCCTTCACCATGGTTAAATATAATAATCTAAAAACATGATCAAAGAGTCAATTTTACGTTGTAATTAACATTGACGTATACTGTAACAGAAATTAACTTATGCTGGCCTGTATAATAAAAAACATAATTTATGCTTACCTGATAAATTTATTTCTCTTGTGATGTATCGAGTCCACGGATTCATCCTTACTTGTGGGAAAATTCTCCTTCCCTACAGGAAATGGCAGAGAGAGCACCCACAGCAGAGCTGTCTATATAGCTCCCCCCTTAGCTCCACCCCCAGTCATTCGACCGAAGGCTAGGAAGAAAAAGGAGAAACCATAGGGTGCAGTGGTGACAGAAAGTTTAAAAAGTAAAAATATATATGCCTGTCGTAATAAACAGGGCGGGCCGTGGACTCGATACATCACAAGAGAAATAAATTTATCAGGTAAGCATAAATTATGTTTTCTCTTGTAAGATGTATCAAGTCCACGGATTCATCCTTACTTGTGGGATACCAATACCAAAGCTTTAGGACACGGATAAAGGGAGGGACAAGACAGGGACCTTAAACAGAAGGCACCACTGCTTGTAGAACCTTTCTCCCAAAAATAGCCTCCGAAGAAGCAAAAGTATAAAATTTGGAAAAAGTATGAAGCGAAGACCAAGTCGCCGCCTTACAAATCTGTTCAACAGAAGCCTCATTTTTAAAAGCCCATGTGGAAGCCACAGCTCTAGTAGAATGAGCAGTAATTCTTTCAGGAGGCTGCTGTCCAGCAGTCTCATAGGCCAAACGGATGATGCTTTTCAGCCAAAAGGAAAGAGAGGTAGCCGTAGCCCTTTGACCTCTCTGTTTACCAGAATAAACAACAAACAATGAAGATGTTTGACGGAAATCTTTAGTTGCTTGTAAGTAGAACTTTAAAGCACGAATCACATCAAGATTGTGCAACAGACGTTCCTTCTTTGATGAAGGATTTGGACACAGAGAAGGAACAACAATCTCTTGATTGATATTCTTATTACAAACAACCTTAGGAAGAAAACCAGGTTTGGTACGCAAAACCACCTTATCTGAATGGAAAATAAGATAAGGGGAATCACACTGTAAAGCAGATAGCTCAGAAACTCTTCGAGCCGAAGAGATAGCAACTAAGAACAAAACTTTCCAAGATAGAAATTTAATATCTATGGAATGCATAGGTTCAAACGGAACCCCTTGAAGAACTCTAAGGACTAAGTTTAGGCTCCAAGGCGGAGCAGCAGGCTTAAATACAGGCTTAATTCTGACCAAAGCCTGACTAAAAGTTTGAACGTCTGGGACATCTGCCAGACGTTTGTGTAGTAGAATAGACAAAGCAGATATTTGTCATTTTAGAGAACTAGCTGATAATCCCTTCTCCAAACCCTCTTGGAGAAAAGACAATATTCTAGGAATCCTAATCTTACTCCACGAGTAACCTTTGGATTCACACCAAAAAAGATATTTGCGCCAAATCTTATGATAGATCTTCCTGGTGACAGGCTTTCTAGCCTGAATCAGGGTATCAATGACCGACTCAGAGAACCCACGCTTTGATAGCAGACGCAGAGAAACTAGATTTGGATGTGAGAACGGACCTTGGATTAGAAGGTCCCGCCTCATTGGCAGGGTCCACGGGGGAACCAAGGACATGCCCACTAGGTCTGCATACCAAGTCCTGCGTGGCCACGCAGGTGCTATCAGAATCACCGAAGCTCTCTCCTGCTTGATTCTGGCAACCAGACGTGGAAGGAGAGGAAGCGGTGGAAATACGTAGGCCAGATTGAAAGACCAAGGTACTGCTAGAGCATCTATCAGTCCCGACTTGGGATCCCGGGACCTGGACCCGTAACGAGGAAGTTTGGCATTCTGACGAGACACCATCAGATCCAATTCTGGTGTGCCCCATAGCTGAATCAGCTGAGCAAATACCTCCGGATGGAGTTCCCACTCCTTCGGATGAAAAGTCTGACGACTTAGAAAATCCACCTCCCAGTTCTCTACTCCTGGAATGTGGATTGCTGAGAGATGGCAAGAGTGATCCTCTGCCCATCGGATTATTTTGGTTACCTCCATCATCGCTAGAGAACTCCTTATTCCTCCTTGATGATTGATATATGCTACAGTCGTGATGTTGTCCGACTGAAACCTGATGAATTTGGCTGCAGCAAGCTGAGGCCACGCCTGAAGCGCCTTGAATAGCGCTCTCAGTTCTAGGATGTTTATCGGAAGAGATTCCTCCCGAGACCATAAGCCCTGTGCTTTCAGGGAGTTCCAGACTGCACCCAAGCCTAGCAGGCTGGCATCTGTCGTTACAATGAGCCACTCTGGCCTGTGGAAGTACATTCCCTGAGACAGGTGGTCCTGAGACAACCACCAGAGAAGAGAATCTCTCGTCTCCTGGTCCAGATGCAGTTGAGAAGATAAATCTGCATAATCCCCATTCCACTGTTTGAGCATGCATAGTTGCAGTGGTCTGAGATGTAGGCGGGCAAAAGGAACTATGTCCATTGCCGCTACCATGAGTCTGATTACCTCCATACACTGAGCCACAGATGGCCAAGTAATGGAATGAAGAGTTCGGTAAGTGGTTAAGAGTTTTGATTTTCTGACTTCCGTCAGAAACATTTTTATTTCTACCGAATCTATCAGAGTCCCCAGAAAGGAAACTCTTGTGAGAGGGAAGAGAGAACTCTTATTTATGTTCACCTTCCACCCGTGATATCTCAGAAAAGCCAACACAATGTCCGTGTGAGACTTGGCAAGTTGGAAAGTCGACGCCTGAATTAAGATGTCGTCTAGATAAGGCGCCACTGCTATGCCCCGAGGTCGTAGAACCGCCAGAAGGGACCCTAGCACCTTTGTGAAAATTCTTGGAGCCGTGGCTAACCCGAAGGAAAGAGCCACAAACTGGTAATGCCTGTTTAGAAAAGTAAATCTGAGAAATTGATGATGATTTCTGTGAATAGGGATGTGTAGATACGCATCCTTTAAGTCCACGGTAGTCATATATTGACCTTCCTGGATCAGAGGCAGAATAGTCCGAATGGTCTCCATCTTGAATGATGGAACCCTGAGGAACTTGTTTAGAATTTTGAGATCCAAGATTGGTCTGAAAGTTCCCTCTTTTTTGGGAACCACAAACAGGTTTGAGTAGAACCCTAGTCCCTGTTCCTCTTTTGGGACTGGGCGGATCACCCCCATGGTAAGCAGATCTTCTACACAGCGTAAGAACGCCTCTCTCTTTGTCTGGTTTACAGACAATCGAGAAATATGAAATCTCCCCCGTGGAAAGGAGTCTTTGAATTCCAGAAGATATCCCTGGGACACAATTTCTAAAGCCCAGGGATCGTGAACATCTCTTGCCCAAGCCTGAGCGAAGAGAGAGTCTGCCCCCTACTAGATCCGGTCCCGGATCGGGGGCTACCCCTTCATGCTGTCTTAGAAGCAGCTGCAGGCTTCTTGGCCTGTTTACCCTTGTTCCAAGCCTGGTTAGGTCTCCAGACTGACTTGGATTGGGCAAAATTCCCCTCTTGCTTTGCAGCAGAGGAAGCCGAAACGGAACCACTCTTGAAGTTCTGAAAGGAAAGAAAATTATTTTGTTTGATCTTCATCTTATTTGATCTATCCTGAGGAAGGGCATGACCTTTCCCTCCAGTGATATCTGAAATGATCTCTTTCAGTTCAGGCCCGAATAGGGTCTTTCCTTTGAAAGGGATGTTCAAAAGTTTAGATTTTGATGACACATCAGCAGACCAGGACTTAAGCCATAACGCCCTGCGTGCTAAAATGGCAAAACCTGAATTCTTTGCCGCTAATTTAGCCATCTCAATAATGATGAATACCATTTCCTAATAGATCGAGATCCTTCCATTCCCATATTTTACCATCTCCCACAGGTCCATAAGACCTTGGTGGACCCCCTAGGAAGGCCAATCATTTCAGGAATCGACTCTGTAACCAGCAACCTTTCGGTATATATAGACCATTTTCTCCAACCATTGGTCAAAACAACTAAATCTTTTTTGAAGGATACTACTGAAACTATTAAAACCTTTGAAGGTAAAAAATGGGAGCAAGATTATTTATGGGTGACATGCGATGTCACCTCGCTGTATACCTGCATCCCCCATGATTTAGGTACCAAAGCAGTGGAAGAAAGCCTAAATAACAGTAGTCTCCCCCATATACAAATAGATTTTATTTTGAAAGGTATAGATTTTATTTTAAAACACAATTATTTTGAGTTTAATTCAAATTTTTATTTACAGTTACAAGGCACAGCGATGGGGACGACTTTTGCCCCATCGTATGCCAATTTATTTATGAATTATTTTGAAAACCGTTTCATTTGGTCACATAATCCCTATGGTAGTCACCTAATTAGTTATTTTAGATATATCGATGATATAATCATAATTTGGAAAGGGCAAGAAAATCAAGTCAACAAATTTATAGAATTCATTAATACTAACCCTATGAATTTAAAATTTACGAGCAAAATCCATAAAGAAAAAATAGAATTTCTGGATTTGATCCTATTTGTCGATACCGAGGGCCTTATTGCCGTGCAAAATTACAGAAAACCAACAGATAAAAATGGTTTTCTGAGTGCTAATAGTGGACATCTGCCCAGGTGGAGACATAATATTCCACTTGGGCAGTATCAAAGAATTCGAAGAAACTGCACGCACTTAGATATCTTTTACAAAGAATCTAGAGATCTAGATAGGAGGTTCAAAGAAAAAGGGTACAACACTAGATAATAACATCAGATTTATCACAACCTATAATCAGGGCAGTAGGGAGATTGAACATATTCTCAACAAACATTGGGGTATACTTATTTCCGATCCTATACTGGGCAAAACATAACCAGACAAACCTACCATAACCTTCAAGAAAAATCAAGATTTGAAAAACATTTTGCCACCCTCAAAACTTAAAGGTATTAAGAAGCCCTCCCAAACTGAAACAAAACATTGGTTAAGTAGATCAAACGGAACATGGCCTTGTGGAATTAAGAACTGCAATATGTGCAGTAGAATTATAAAGGGAGATTCATTTAATAACATTACCAATTCAAAGACATATAAAGTTAAACATCAGTATTCGTGTCAATCAACCTTTGTTGTCTACTTACTAACATGTGATTGTCAGAGCTTCTATATAGGGCGTACCAAAAGACTTATTAGAAACAGATTTAATGAACATTGTAATAATATAAAAAACAAAGTAGAGAACCATAGTGTCCCCTTCCATTTTTTGAACCATCACAGGGCTGACCCATCTGGACTCAAAATTATGGTGCTCGATTGGATACCCCCTAATAGTTAAAAAAAAAGACTCCGAAGTTTGAGACAACGTGAAACCTTTTGGATTCACGAACTTCAAACTTTAGGCACAATTAATGAAAAAGGACTTAACATAGATCTAGACCTGCAGGCCTTCATGTAAATATAAGGGTAGCTCTATAAACAACTAGGTATCACATTAATGGAAAACTCTAATCAGAACATAATCAAGTACTTTTTAAATACTTCCTGATAATTCAGCGATTTACACCTAGTGAATATCCAAACAAATTTTTTTATTATAAAAAAAAAAGGATATTTCAGTCATCTGTGTTTTCCAACACACAGCTCCATCCCTTGATATCATATGTATGGGATTTATAGGTATATCTTCGCTGGTTGGTCATTCCCAAAGTAATCAGGTATAAAACATTTTAATACTCCCTGTGATGTATGTGTAGACACGACTTAGTAGGATTAATTTTTAGAAACCTCAACTACACAAATTATACACGTAGTGTGAGATAGCTGTCCATATTTTAATCCTCCTTTTATATATCAATCTGTTTGGTTTTAATGTCATTCATTTTAGTCATATTATTGTGATTTTTTAACCCAATTGTAATATGTTTTATTTATTTATTTGTGTATTTGCCATTAGTGACGATAAATTCTTCAGACCGGTCTACTCCTTAATGGGAATTACTCCGGTTAATAAGCCAATCACAACTTGAGAACCAGGGGGAGTGCCACCCAATCAGAGACTGAGATTACAGAGGCGCGCCAACCCTGGGTTTTTACTTAAACAAGACTGCTTAATTAAAAGAACATTATATTAACTCTTGAGAAAGTCAGGCCGGTGCCTGACGAAACGCGTAGAGGTTGTCAGTTCCTTGCACACCACAAGCCCGACGACGCCCGGACATACTGCAGTGGACTCTTTCTCTCTTACACAACGTCCTGAGGCTTTCCGGAAGCCGGATGAAGGAGCGTGGAAGTCTGTTACCATCTTGACACAACAGATGCCGGTGACTGAAACGGAGGAGTGGTGATTGTGCTTATTTATATTTTAAATATTGTACGTGTATTCACTTCAACGTTGTATGTTGGACTATTAAAGCTGTATTACTCTTAGAGTGGGTTGCGCGCTCTGTCTTTTTCCTTTTCTGAAAAGCGGCATCTGTAATGAAAGAATTAGCCAACTTAAGGGCCTTGATTCTGTCCATAAGCTCCTCTAAAGGAGTCTCCATCTGAAGAGCCTCTTCTAGAGCCTCAAACCAGAAAGCAGCTGCAGTAGTTACAGGAACAATGCACGCAATAGGTTGAAGAGAAAAACCCTGATGAACAAAAATTTTCTTCAGGAGACCCTCTAATTTTTTATCCATATGATCTTTGAAAGCACAACTGTCTTCGATAGGTATAGTTGTATGCTTAGACAGAGTAGAAATAGCTCCCTCCACCTTAGGGACTGTCTGCCACAAGTCCCGCATGGTGTCAGATATGGGAAACATTTTCTTAAAAACAGGAGGAGGAGAGAACGGAATACCTGGTCTATCCCACTCCTTAGTAATAATATTCACAATCCTCTTAGGAACTGGAAAAACATCAGTGTAAACAGGAACCTCTAAGTATGTATCCGTTTTACACAATTTCTCTGGAACCACTATAGGGTCACAATCATCTAGAGTCGCTAATACCTCCCTGAGCAATAAGCGGAGGTGTTCAAGCTTAAAATATAAAGGCCGTCATATAAAAATCTGTCTGAGGAAGCGTCTTTCCTGAATCAGAAATTTCTCCCTCAGATAACAAATCCCTCACCCCTACTTCAGAGCATTGTGAGGGCATATCAGATACGGCTACTAAAGCGTCAGACGGCTCAGCATATTTTCGAAACCCAGAGCTGTCCCGCTTTCCTTGTAAACCAGGCAGTTTAGATAAAACCTCTGTGAGGTTTGTATTCATAACTGTGGCCATGTCTTGTAAAGTAAAAGAATTTGACGCACTAGAGGTACTTGGCGTCACTTGTGCGGGCGTTACTGATTGTGACACTTGGGGAGAGCTAGATGGCGAACCCTCATTTACTTCTGACTGAGAATCATCTATTTCTCTATTTTTTAAGTGCTAATATATGTTCTTTATAATTTATAGACATATCAGTACAATTGGGACACATTCTAAGAGGGGGTTCCACAATGGCTTCCAAACATATTAAACAAGGATTTTCCTTGGTGTCAGACATGTTAAACAGGCTAGTAATGTAACAAGCAAGCTTGGAAAACACTGTAATCAAAGTAAAAAACACTTAGAAATAAAACGGTACTGTGCCTTTAAGAGAAAAAAAAGCTGCCCCAGTTCTGCAAAACAGTGTAAAAAAGCAGTAAACTTAACAAAATGTTTACAGTAGCATTATAAAGGCTTAGTAACTTTGCACAGCTATGCAAATAAACAACTCTTTAATGGCAAAAACGGATTGAAAAAACGTTAAACCCAGTAAAAAAGACTTTCAGCACCATGCCACAGCTCTGCTGTGGCTCCTACCTGCCCTTCAGAACGATTTGTGGGGGAAAAAACTTCTTTAACAACCCTCAAACACAACAGAAACGACAGGAGAAGCAGTGATATGTCTCAGAGGAAAGGAAACTGCGCAACTGAGGCGCGAAAATAGGCCCCTCCGACCTCACTCGATGTTTTGAGGCCTAACAGACAAACACTAGAGTGTCTCTAAATTAACCATGTGAGTTACAAAACTCAAAACCAAGTCACAATGACCCCTTTAGTCCCTTCAAAAAACATTATAAATATATCAAAAAACAAAACGTTTTTTCCTAACAGTGTCACCAGTAACTAATGAGCCCTTCAAGCAAGCTGAAATTCCTATTAAAGTATCTGAATACAGCTTACCCTTCCCTCATGAGGATATTGCCAGCCTTTTCTAGATTTAACACAGTCTGTCTAGAAAAATATAGACTGAACATACCTCATATGCAGCTTAGTCTGCAAACTGTTCTCCCAACTGAAGTTTTCCAATACTCTTCAGGCCTTGTGAGAACAGCAGTGGATCTTAGTTACAAAGTGCTAAGATCATCATCCTCCTTGCAGAAATCTTCATCCCTTTTCTGCCAGAGAGTAAATAGTACACACCGATGCCATTTAAAATAATAAACTTTTGCTTGAGAAGTAAAAATCTAACATCTTAGTAACCACATAGCTCTTTGCCCTTCCTAGCAGTTAAGCAGGCAGAGAGAATGACTGGGGGGTGGAGGTAAGGGGGGAGCTATATAGACAGCTCTGCTGTGGGTGCTCTCTCTGCCACTTCCTGTAGGGAAGGAGAATATCCCACAAGTAAGGATGAATCCGTGGACTCGATACATCTTACAAGAGAAACATATATTATGCTTACCAGATAATGTCCTTTCCTTCTGTTTGAGGAGAGTCCATCGCTTCATTTATTACTTGTGGGAATACAAAACCTGGCTACCAGGAGGAGGCAAATACACCCCAGCCAAAGGCTTAAATACCTCCCCCACTATCCTCATATCCCAGTCATTCTGCCAAGGGAACAGTAGGAGAAATATCAGGGTATAAAAGGTGCCAGAAGAATAACAAACATTTTGGTCCGCCCAACGGAGAAAAACGGGCGGGAGCCGTGGACTCTCCTCATACAGAAGGAAAGGAAATTATCTGGTAAGTATAATTTCTGTTTTACTTCTTAATAATTCATTACTTGTGGGAAATATATACCCAAGCTCTAGAGAACACTGAATGAAAACGGGAGGGTAAAGAAAGGCGGACCCTATTCTGAGGGCACCACAGCCTGCAAAACCTCTCTCCCAAAAGCTGCTTCAAAATATGCTTCAAAAACCTCAAATATGTAAAATTTTGAAAAGGTATGTAAGGAAGACCAAGTAGCCGCCCTACAAATATGCTCCATAGAGGCCTCATTCTTGAAGGCCCAAAATGAAGCCACTAGTGAAGTAACCGTTCCTTCGAAGGAGGAGGATTAGGACACAAGGAAGGAACCACAATCTCCTGATTGATGTTGCGATCAGAAACGACCTTAGGAACAAAACCCAACCCAGTACGAAGAACAGCCTTATCAGCATGAAAAACTAGGTAAGGAGGCTCACATTGCAAGGCCGCCATCTCAGAGACTATGCATGCCGAACTAATAGCCAGTAGAAAAAGGACCTTCCAAGCAGTGACGTGCTGTCATAGGAGGCAGGTGAGGCATCGCCTCCCCTGTCCTATGTGTGTATTGCACTTTTTTATTATGTATAATAAAAAAATATGTAGTTTTAAAATTTATACTGTATATACATTTTTTTTATGTAGCCAAGGTACACCCCATAGCCCCCCACAGCCGACTCCGCCACCATGATACAAGGCTGAGCAATGCCTGCAAAACTAGCGATCTATCCATATCCATGTTACGCAATGAAGGAGAGGCTGTGAGCCGTTCAGCTGCCCTCCCATTGTGCAACATGGATATCTTGCAAATTAAGTATATGAGCCGCAAGAGCTAGCCCCACCTAGTGGAGCTGCTTATGCTCCTCACGGCCCATACGCTCCCTAAGGAGGCGGCTGTTCAAATAGCCTCAGGACTCAGGAGCCAATCATCGGTGGGTCTCAGTCAGTGGCATCACTCTTCTTGTGGCGCCTCAGCCTGTAGGAGGCTTGTGTTATTCTGGCGCGGGAAGAGTAGGAACTGACGAAAACAGAGCTATGGAGAAAAAGGACTTGTGACGGTGTGGACCTGTCCTGCCCTGGAGTCTACTGTCTGGATGACTGTTGCACTTTGAATTGCCACTATCTGTTTTAAATGGAACTACGGTAAGTACTAAGTAGTGTAGTAATAATTTTTTCCCCCTATTTGAATTGTAAGCCGGCCGGTCATGAGTCTGCACCAGTGTTCATCTGCACCCAAATAATCATTAGATGATCTGATCTCAGATGCGCGGGTATTACTATATTCTTTTTCTTCTGAATCATGTGTTTTTATTTATTGAAGGTAAAGGAGGAGTTTTGTGACAAAACTTTTCCTTTACCTGCAATAAATAAAAACAGACAATTCAGAAAAAAAAGAATATAGTAATACCCGCGCATCTGAGATCAGATCATCTAATGATTATTTGGGTGCAGATGAAATGGAGCAGACTCCTGACCAGCCGGCTTACAAATAGGTAATTAGTTGTTTTCGGGGACTGGGGAGGAAGTAATGGGTGACTGCTAAAGCAGTGTCCGACTCTGGGCTATAGCAGCTTGCTTGTCAGCTTAGTGGTGCAGCACACATAGCCAAAGACAGACCGTCACACACAGCAGCTCAGCATTGCGGGGGTTGGGTCAGGCATACTACCGAGGCTGAGGCAGCTGACAGTACAGGACAAGATCTGTCATCCGCCCAAGCCATTGTATTACTCTTCTCTGAAGTGGAGGAGAACGTGCCTGGTCATCTGCAGTCACTTCCACACGCAGGGCTCTTAACGATCTTAAGTCCTGTCAGCAATGTGTAGCCTTGATTAATAACAATGAGTTAAAGGCTTCATTTAGTACTTCGCTGAACTGTGCAATAAAATTACTGAGGCTGGATTGTCCATGTGTCTGTAGTCAGTGCAGTGATCACTTACTTTCAGATCGGGTGATGGGGATTAGATAAGTGTTTTCCTGCTTCAGATTCTGTTATTTTTGTTCTGCTTGACTGCATAACTCCTTCCTTTTAAAGCAATAAATACAGCTGCTGTAAAATGCACAGCTGTCTGCTCTCAAAAAACTAAAGCTTTTGGTGTGTATTTTATGACAGACACATTCTTTGCTTAAAGGAGGGAGTTAATGCACTGAAACAGAGCAAAAATTAGAAACTACTGCATGTCAGCCTTTAAATACCAGCATAAGGGAAGTTCACAATACTAATTTTACACATGCATGCATACACCAATCATAAATGCCACTTCAAAATGAAAACAAAAATTAAAAAATCCATATTAAACATAACATAATGCAGATGAATAAGAGATGTATAGCTAACTCCTATATCATGATCCTAATCCTTGATTTCAAATAAATTTGTCAAGCCTAGAGCCATACATTTATGCATATGTATTTGTATGTACAGTATGTATTGAATGCTATATTTATATTGCAGATACTGATAAAAAAAAAAAACAATTTGTATTGTTTTAAAAGATAGATAATCCCTTTATTACCCATTCCCTAGTTTTGTATAACCAACACAGTTATACTTATACACTTTTTACCTCTTTGATTACCTTGTATCTAATCCTCTGCAAACGGCCCCCTTATTTCAGTTCTTTTGACAGACTTGCATTTTAGCCAATTAGTGGTGACTCCAAGGTAACTCCACGTGTGTGAGCACAGTGTTATCTATAAGACACACATGAACTAACACCCTCTTAGTGGGGAAAAAACAGAATTTATGTTTACCTGATAAATTTCTTTCTCCTACGGTGTATCCGGTCCACGGTTTCATCCTTACTTGTGGGATATCCTCATTCCCTACAGGAAGTGGCAAAGAGAGCACACAGCAAAGCTGTTCATATAGCTCCCCCTCTGGCTCCGCCCCCCAGTCATTCGACCGACGGTTAGGAGAAAAAGGAGAACCATAGGGTGCAGTGGTGACTGTAGTGTACAAAAATAAAAATTTAAACCTGACTAAATGCCAGGGCGGGCCGTGGACCGGATACACTGTAGGAGAAAGAAATTTATCAGGTAAACATAAATTCTGTTTTCTCCTACATTGGTGTATCCGGTCCACGGCTTCATCCTTACTTGTGGGAACCAATACCAAAGCTTAGGACACGGATGAAGGGAGGGAACAAGTCAGGTTACCTAAACAGAAGGCACCACTGCTTGTAAAACCTTTCTCCCAAAAATAGCCTCCGAAGAAGCATAAGTATCGAATTTGTAAAATTTAGCAAATGTATGCAGAGAAGAAAACGTTGCTGCCTTACAGATCTGTTCAACAGAAGCCTCGTTCTTGAAAGCCCATGTGGAAGCCACAGCTCTAGTAGAATGAGCTGTAATTCGTTCGGGAGGCTGCCGTCCGGCAGTCTCATAAGCCAATCGGATGATGCTTTTAAGCCAGAAGGAGAGAGAGGTCGCAGTAGCTTTCTGACCTCTCCTCTTACCAGAATAGACGACAAACAAGGATGATGTCTGTCTGAAATCCTTTGTTGCTTCTAGATAGAATTTTAAAGCACGAACCACATCTAGATTGTGTAACAAACGTTCCTTTTTAGAACCTGGATTTGGACACAGAGAAGGAACAACTATTTCCTGGTTAATATTCCTATTGGAAACCACTTTTGGAAGAAAACCAGGCTTAGTACGTAAAACTACCTAATCCGTATGAAACACCAGATAGGGTGAATCACATTGCAAAGCCGACAATTCAGAAACTCTTCTAGCAGAAGAAAACAGAATTTATGCTTACCTGATAAATTACTGTTACGGTTACCCTTAGTCTCGCTGAGAGATGGACCGCTTAGTAGCCTGGATCCCTATTGCTAAAGAGGGGAGAAGCTGCTTTCCATAGTATTCTATATGAGTCTCGCAAATATAGAATAATCTCCCTTAGCTGCAGTACAGCTAGGATACCCTTCTGCCCACAAAAACGAGTCAACGCTGCGATTGAGGGTCAAACAAGAACTCAGGACTGGGATGCCCAGCCTGCTTTTTATTAAGGTTACATGCACACAGGGCACTCCCAGGGGGAGAGGGGGGGAAGCACAAAATCCCCCATCACACATTTAGATAGAGAGCACTGTCCTTTGACAGGCCACAATAGGATTACAGTACTTAAGATAACAAGTTTACAAGTTCATCTTATCAATTAGCAGTCTGGCTCCAGAGGTGATTAGACAATAGTTTCTAAAAGCTGAAAAAAAAGAGTTAACTCTTTATGAAATGATACTTGTTACGGTTTTCTTGGAGCCCTTCTTAGGCGCTGGCTTGCTGGTTCAGGCATTGCTGCTGGGAAATAAGCTCTTCACAACAAAATAACTAATGCTTCTGTAACAGTGCTCCCTTTCTGTGGAACACTCTGGCAGACACGGTCTGACCCCTTTTCGGGGCAGACTAAGGCTGTCCAGACCGCTGGTTATGCGGGGCTGAGGTCGGTTTGTCTGGACAACCCGTCGGCGTTGCCATTCTGTTTCCCAGGTCTGTAAGTAATGGTGAAATTGAAGGGTTGCAACGATAAGCTCCAACGTAATAGCCTGCCGTTATCTCCAGAGACCCGGTTCAGCCACACCAACGGGTTATGGTCGGTGACCAGAGTGAACTCCTGACCATATAAATAGGGAGTCAATTTCTTTAATGCCCACACCAAAGCCAAACACTCCTTTTCGACCGCTGCATAGCTGACTTCGCGGGGCAGGAGCTTCCGGCTGATGTAGGCAACTGGATGCTCCCCTCCATCTTCGCCTACTTGGCTGAGGACGGCTCCCAGCCCGAACATGGAAGCATCTGTATGGACGATAAAACGTTTGTTAAGGGCTGGGGCCGCCAGGACAGGAGCGTTAATTAGAGCATTTTTGAGAGCCTGGAAAGCCGTTTCACAGTGGGGAGACCACAGGACCTGTCGAGGTAAGTTCTTCTTGGTCAAGTCAGTCAGGGGTTTGGCAAGTGTGCTGTAGTCTGGTACGAACCGTCTATAGTACCCTGCCGTGCCCAGGAAGGCTAGGACCTGAGTCTTAGTGATGGGGGTGGGCCAATTGGCGACAGCTTCTATTTTGGCCGGCTCTGGTCGCTGCTTTCCACACCCCACCCGGTGACCCAGGTACTGTACCTCGGCCATCCCAAAGTAGCATTTCTCTGGCTTCAGAGTCAGGCCAGCAGCCCGGATCTGATCCAGAACCATTCCCACATGAGCTAAGTGGTCCTCCCAGGACTCACTGTGGATCGCTATGTCGTCCAGGTAGGCGCAAGCAAAACTCTGGAAGCCATCCAGGAGCCTATCCACCAAGCGCTGGAATGTAGCTGGGGCATTCTTCATCCCAAACGGCATTACCCTAAACTGATATAAGCCGAATGGGGTGACGAATGCTGACTTGGGGATAGCCTCCGGGGCCAGGGGAATCTGCCAGTAACCTTTGCAGAGGTCAATAGTGGTCAGGTAATTTCCCCTGGCTATACGATCGAGTAGCTCGTCTACCCTGGGCATAGGGTAAGCGTCCGTCACGGTATTTTCATTGAGCCTCCGATAGTCTACGCAGAACCGGGTGGTCCCATCTTTCTTGGGCACCAAGACAACTGGGGAGGCCCAGGGACTATCGGAGGGCTCAATTACCCTGAGCTGGAGCATCTCATCGATCTCCTTCTTCATTCCTGTCCTAACTGCTTCGGGGATTCGGTACGGAGCCTGGCGCAAGGGAGCTTGTCCCGGAGTATCTACCTGGTGGGTGGTTAAAGTAGTGTACCCTGGCTTCGGGGAGAAGGTGAGGTGTTTGGACTGGAGGAGTTGGTTGAGCTGCTCCCTTTCAGTGGGGCTAAGTCGGTCCCCTATCTGAAACTGTGCCACTATACCTGTGGGGAGGCTCTTTTCTAATAGGTCTGGAATGGGTAAACTGTCGGGGTCTTCCTGAGGGGAACAACATACGGCCGTCACGTTCTCTGGTCGCTCAAAATATTCCTTGAGCATGTTTACATGGAATGTCTTTCTAAGATTGTTGTCGTGGCAGCTAGCTATCACATAAGTGGTGTCTCCCCTTTTCTCTACGATCTGGTAGGGACCCTGCCAGGACGCCTGCAATTTGTCTGTCTTCACCGGCTTAAGTACTAACACCTTTTGTCCTATGGTGAAGATTCTCTTTCGGGCCCCCCGATCGTACCATACCTTCTGTCTTCTCTGGGCCAACTGGAGATTAGCCCGCACGGATTTGGCTAATTGCTCCATTCGGTCCCTGAGTTCCAGCACGTATGGCACAATGGGGACACCGTCAGCCTCCATCTCTCCCTCCCAGTGCTCCCGGATCAGGTTTAGGGGTCCCCGTACCTTTCTTCCGTAGAGCAACTCGAAGGGAGAGAACCCTGTCGTTTCCTGGGGCACCTCCCGATAAGCAAATAGGAGGTGCGGCAGGAAGCGTTCCCAGTCTCGGTATTCCTGAGTGAACGTCTTGAGCATTTGCTTGAGGGTCCCATTGAACCTCTCACACAGCCCGTTCGTCTGGGGGTGGTATGGGGAGCTCAGGAGGGACTTAATTTTGCAAACCTGCCAGAGTTGTTGGGTCAATTCAGCCGTAAATTGGGTGCCTCGGTCGGATAGGATTTCTTTTGGAAATCCTACCCGGGAGAACACCTGTACTAGTGCATTCGCTACCGTATCCGCTTGTATGTTGGATAGGGCGACAGCCTCTGGGTACCTGGTAGCGTAGTCCACTACGGTAAGAATGTATCGCTTACCGGAGGGACTAGGGGTAGCCAGTGGTCCCACTAGGTCAATAGCAACCCGGCTGAAGGGTTCCTCTACAATGGGCATATTTACTAGCTGGGCTTTAGGGTGATCGCCTCGCCTTCCTACTCGCTGACACACATCGCAGGTGTTACAGTAAGTTCTAACGTCAGCGTGCACCCCTGGCCAAAAGAACGTGTGAGTAATGCGGTGTAGGGTACGGGTAACGGCTAGGTGGCCTGCTAAGGGGATGTCGTGGCCTATTTTGAGGATTTCTTGACGGTATTTGTGGGGCACTACCAGCTGTCGCCTACGCTGTCCCCTTTTCTCTGTCCAGCGGTATAGTTTCCCTTTTTCCCATAAGAATGTTTCGTTATCTGCCCCGCCCCCTCCGGTCTCTGCTCGTTCCCGGTACTTTTGTAAGGTCGGGTCAGTCTTAGACTCTGCCTCGAAAGCATCTGGGGTGTCCCAGGGTATGGGGCCTAACCTGTCAGGCAAGGTCGGGGTAGGTCTTACCTGTGTCTCCCGCACTGGTGAGAGCTCTCGCTCCGTCCGGGCTTGGGCCCGTGTAGTCACTGGGTCCGCCTCGTTGTTGCATACTGGAGCATAGGCAGAAGTCATGGGGCCCAAATCGTTGCCCAGTAGTACTTCGGCAGGTAAATTATCCATTAGGCCCACGTTCACAGCCCCCTTTCCCGCTCCCCAATCAAGATGGACTTTAGCTGTTGGAATTTTGTACACATCCCCCCCCGCCACTCTAACGGCCACAGTCTGTCCGGATCGCTTGTGCTCTGGCACCAAATGACTCTGTACCAGCGTGATAGTAGCCCCTGTGTCTCGCAATCCCTCGGTAGATCGCCCCTCGAGCCATACCCTCTGCCGATGGTGCTGGCGGTTATCTGAGGCAGCATATACAGGGTCTGCCTCGTGAAGCGGCCCCACATATCCCTCCATAGGGGCCTCTTGGTTAACACAGAGGGCCCGGGCCGGACGATAGGACCCAGAGGGGTAATTGTAATTCCTGGGTGTCTGGTGCGTATTAAGGGGGCAGCTAGCCATGAAATGCCCTGGTTGCTTGCATCGGTGGCAAGTCGGTCTGGGACGCTCAGAGCTGTTATTGGGTGGTCCTGAGTGTCGGACGGGCCCTGTGGGCACCGGGGCTCGGAATTCAGCACGAGGGGGTGCACGGTAAACCTCTCTGGGTTCGACCCGTGCTGGAGCTCGGTAGTTCATGGGTTCGTGAAGACGGGAGTCATAATGTTCATCGGCCAATTTGGCTGCTTCTTCTAAGGTAGAAGGCCGCCTGTCTCGCAGCCATTCCTTCCCTTGCTGTTCCATGCCATTATAAAAATGTTCTAAGAGAAACAATTGTAAAATTTCCTCCCCAGTCACCGCTTTACATCCGCTCAGCCAGTGATTTGCCGCTCTCCGCATTCGGTGCGCCCATTCCATATGGGTATCGTTAGGCTTCTTTTCCGTGCCCCGAAACTGTCGGCGATACGTGTCCGGAGTTACAGCGTACCGTCGCAACAGTGTCTCCTTAACTAGCTCATACTGTGTCACTTCCTCAGCACCCAGAGTACGAAAGGCTTCCAGGGCTCGCCCGGATAGTTTCCCAGACAATATCGTGGGCCACTCTCTGTTGGGAATCTGGTGCAGGGCACATTGCCTTTCGAAGTCCGCCAAATATTCATCAATCCCTGTCTCGCTCTCTAGGAAGGGTCGAAATGCCGCATAGGGTATCTTGGGCCTCCCAGCATTTTCGACAGGGATGATTACCTGCGGGGCTTCAGCATTGCGGTGTGCGTTCGCTAGGTTGAGTTTGTGGGCTCGAGTCTCTCGTATATCCTCGTCCGCCTCCGCCATCAACTGCTGTACCAATTCCATGGAGGGGTTCGGCCCGTATAATGAGAGCCTTTCCCGAACAATCCTGGTTTTTTCGTCACTAATCGTGGTCGGTGTTTCCACCATTGTGAAGCTCTGATCCAGTTCGGTCAATTCTGCGATCAGCTCTCTCCTCGGCCGGTTGCTGGCGTACCCCCCTCTGCTTTCAAGTAAATCCTTTAGGGTTGTACGCTTCAATTTTTCGTAAGCGCTCTCCATCCGTTCTGTACCTCTCCTAGGAAATCCAGGAAAATCCCGCCGCTGCCGCCAAATGTTACGGTTACCCTTAGTCTCGCTGAGAGATGGACCGCTTAGTAGCCTGGATCCCTATTGCTAAAGAGGGGAGAAGCTGCTTTCCATAGTATTCTATATGAGTCTCGCAAATATAGAATAATCTCCCTTAGCTGCAGTACAGCTAGGATACCCTTCTGCCCACAAAAACGAGTCAACGCTGCGATTGAGGGTCAAACAAGAACTCAGGACTGGGATGCCCAGCCTGCTTTTTATTAAGGTTACATGCACACAGGGCACTCCCAGGGGGAGAGGGGGGGAAGCACAAAATCCCCCATCACACATTTAGATAGAGAGCACTGTCCTTTGACAGGCCACAATAGGATTACAGTACTTAAGATAACAAGTTTACAAGTTCATCTTATCAATTAGCAGTCTGGCTCCAGAGGTGATTAGACAATAGTTTCTAAAAGCTGAAAAAAAAGAGTTAACTCTTTATGAAATGATACTTGTTACGGTTTTCTTGGAGCCCTTCTTAGGCGCTGGCTTGCTGGTTCAGGCATTGCTGCTGGGAAATAAGCTCTTCACAACAAAATAACTAATGCTTCTGTAACAATTACTTTCTCCAACGGTGTGTCCGGTCCACGGCGTCATCCTTACTTGTGGGATATTCTCTTCCCCAACAGGAAATGGCAAAGAGCCCAGCAAAGCTGGTCACATGATCCCTCCTAGGCTCCGCCTACCCCAGTCAATCGACCGACGTAAAGGAGGAATATGCATAGGAGAAATCATATGATACCGTGGTGACTGTAGTTAGAGAAAATAATTCATCAGACCTGATTAAAAAAACCAGGGCGGGCCGTGGACCGGACACACCGTTGGAGAAAGTAATTTATCAGGTAAGCATAAATTCTGTTTTCTCCAACATAGGTGTGTCCGGTCCACGGCGTCATCCTTACTTGTGGGAACCAATACCAAAGCTTTAGGACACGGATGATGGGAGGGAGCAAATCAGGTCACCTAGATGGAAGGCACCACGGCTTGCAAAACCTTTCTCCCAAAAATAGCCTCAGAAGAAGCAAAAGTATCAAATTTGTAAAATTTGGTAAAAGTGTGCAGTGAAGACCAAGTCGCTGCCTTACACATCTGATCAACAGAAGCCTCGTTCTTGAAGGCCCATGTGGAAGCCACAGCCCTAGTGGAGTGAGCTGTGATTCTTTCAGGAGGCTGCCGTCCGGCAGTCTCATAAGCCAATCGGATGATGCTTTTAAGCCAAAAAGAGAGAGAGGTAGAAGTTGCTTTTTGACCTCTCCTTTTACCTGAATAAACAACAAACAAAGAAGATGTTTGTCTGAAATCCTTTGTAGCCTCTAAATAGAATTTTAGAGCACGAACTACATCCAAATTGTGTAACAAACGTTCCTTCTTTGAAACTGGATTCGGACACAAAGAAGGCACAACTATCTCCTGGTTAATATTTTTGTTAGAAACAACTTTCGGAAGAAAACCAGGTTTAGTACGCAAAACCACCTTATCTGCATGGAATACCAGATAAGGAGGAGAACACTGCAGAGCAGATAACTCTGAAACTCTTCTAGCAGAAGAAATTGCAACCAAAAACAAAACTTTCCAAGATAGTAACTTAATATCTACGGAATGTAAGGGTTCAAACGGAACCCCTTGAAGAACTGAAAGAACTAAATTGAGACTCCAAGGAGGAGTCAAAGGTTTGTAAACAGTCTTGATTCTAACCAGAGCCTGAACAAAAGCTTGAACATCTGGCACAGCCGCCAGCTTTTTGTGAAGTAAGACAGATAAAGCAGAAATCTGTCCCTTCAAAGAACTTGCAGATAATCCTTTCTCCAAACCTTCTTGTAGAAAGGATAGAATCCTAGGAATTTTTATCTTGTTCCATGGGAATCCTTTAGATTCACACCAACAGATATATTTTTTCCATATTTTATGGTAAATTCTCCTAGTTACAGGCTTTCTAGCCTGAATAAGAGTATCAATGACAGAATCTGAAAAACCACGCTTTGATAAAATCAAGCGTTCAATCTCCAAGCAGTCAGTTGGAGTGAAGCCAGATTCGGATGTTCGAATGGACCTTGAACAAGAAGGTCCTGTCTCAAAGGTAGCTTCCATGGTGGAGCCGATGACATATTCACCAGGTCTGCATACCAAGTCCTGCGTGGCCACGCAGGAGCTATCAAGATCACCGAAGCCCTCTCCTGTTTGATCCTGGCTACCAGCCTGGGAATGAGAGGAAACGGTGGGAATACATAGGCTAGGTTGAAGGTCCAAGGTGCTACTAGTGCATCTACTAGAGTCGCCTTGGGATCCCTGGATCTGGACCCGTAGCAAGGAACCTTGAAGTTCTGACAAGACGCCATCAGATCCATGTCTGGAATGCCCCATAATTGAGTTATTTGGGCAAAGATTTCCGGATGGAGTTCCCACTCCCCCGGATGGAAAGTCTGACGACTCAGAAAATCCGCTTCCCAATTTTCCACTCCTGGGATGTGGATTGCAGACAAGTGGCAGGAGTGATTCTCCGCCCATTGAATTATTTTGTTCACTTCCTCCATCGCCAGGGAACTCCTTGTTCCCCCCTGATGGTTGATATATGCAACAGTCGTCATGTTGTCTGATTGAAACCTTATGAATTTGGCCTTTGCTAGTTGAGGCCAAGCTTTGAGAGCATTGAATATCGCTCTCAGTTCCAGAATGTTTATCAGGAGAAGAGATTCTTCCCGAGACCATAGACCCTGAGCTTTCAGGGGTTCCCAGACCGCGCCCCAGCCCACCAGACTGGCGTCGGTCGTGACAATGACCCACTCTGGTCTGCGGAAGCTCATTCCCTGTGACAGGTTGTTCAGGGTCAGCCACCAACTGAGTGAATCTCTGGTTCTCTGATCTACTTGGATCGTCGGAGACAAGTCTGTATAATCCCCATTCCACTGTATGAGCATGCACAGTTGTAATGGTCTTAGATGAATTCGTGCAAAAGGAACTATGTCCATTGCCGCAACCATCAAACCTATTACTTCCATGCACTGCGCTATGGAAGGAAGAAGAACAGAATGAAGTACTTGACAAGAGCTTAGAAGTTTTGATTTTCTGGCCTCTGTCAGAAAAATCTTCATTTCTAAGGAGTCTATTATTGTTCCCAAGAAGGGAACTCTTGTTGACGGGGACAGAGAACTTTTTTCTATGTTCACCTTCCACCTGTGAGATCTGAGAAAGGCTAGGACAATGTCCGTATGAGCCTTTGCTTTTGACAGAGACGACGCTTGAATCAGTATGTCGTCCAAGTAAGGTACTACTGCAATGCCCCTTGGTCTTAGCACCGCTAGAAGGGACCCTAGTACCTTTGTGAAAATCCTTGGAGCAGTGGCTAATCCGAATGGAAGTGCCACAAACTGGTAATGCTTGTCCAGAAACGCAAACCTTAGGAACCGATGATGTTCCTTGTGGATAGGAATATGTAGATACGCATCCTTTAAATCCACCGTGGTCATGAATTGACCTTCCTGGATGGTAGGAAGAATTGTTCGAATGGTTTCCATTTTGAACGATGGAACCCTGAGAAATTTGTTTAGAATCTTGAGATCTAAAATTGGTCTGAATGTTCCCTCTTTTTTGGGAACTATGAACAGATTGGAGTAAAACCCCATCCCTTGTTCTCCTAATGGAACAGGATGAATCACTCCCATTCTTAACAGGTCTTCTACACAATGTAAGAATGCCTGTCTTTTTATTTGGTCTGAAGACAATTGAGACCTGTGGAACCTTCCCCTTGGGGGTAGTTCCTTGAATTCCAGGAGATAACCTTGAGAAACTATTTCTAGCGCCCAAGGATCCTGAACATCTCTTGCCCAAGCCTGAGCAAAGAGAGAGAGTCTGCCCCCCACCAGATCCGGTCCCGGATCGGGGGCCAACACTTCATGCTGTTTTAGTAGCAGTGGCAGGTTTCTTGGCCTGCTTACCCTTGTTCCAGCCTTGCATTGGTCTCCAGGCTGGTTTGGTTTGAGAACTATTACCCTCTTGCTTAGAGGGTGTAAAATTTGAGGCTGGTCCGTTTCTGCGAAAGGGACGAAAAACATAATTTATGCTTACCTGATAAATTCCTTTCTTCTGTAGTGTGATCAGTCCACGGGTCATCATTACTTCTGGGATATTACTCCTCCCCAACAGGAAGTGCAAGAGGATTCACCCAGCAGAGCTGCATATAGCTCCTCCCCTCTACGTCACTCCCAGTCATTCGACCAAGGACCAACGAGAAAGGAAAAGCCAAGGGTGAAGTGGTGACTGGAGTATAAATTAAAAAATATTTACCTGCCTTAAAAACAGGGCGGGCCGTGGACTGATTACACTACAGAAGAAAGGAATTTATCAGGTAAGCATAAATTATGTTTTCTTCTGTTAAGTGTGATCAGTCCACGGGTCATCATTACTTCTGGGATACCAATACCAAAGCAAAAGTACACGGATGACGGGAGGGATAGGCAGGCTCTTTATACAGAAGGAACCACTGCCTGAAGAACCTTTCTCCCAAAAATAGCCTCCGATGAAGCAAAAGTGTCAAATTTGTAAAATTTGGAAAAAGTATGAAGCGAAGACCAAGTTGCAGCCTTGCAAATCTGTTCAACAGAGGCCTCATTCTTGAAGGCCCAAGTGGAAGCCACAGCTCTAGTAGAATGAGCTGTAATTCTTTCAGGAGGCTGCTGTCCAGCAGTCTCATAAGCTAAACGAATTATGCTACGAAGCCAAAAAGAAAGAGAGGTAGCGGAAGCTTTTTGACCTCTCCTCTGCCCAGAGTAAATGACAAACAGAGAAGACGTTTGTCGAAATTCCTTAGTTGCCTGTAAGTAAAATTTTAGAGCACGGACTACATCCAGGTTGTGCAGTAGACGTTCCTTCTTTGAAGAAGGATTTGGGCATAAAGAAGGAACAACAATCTCTTGATTGATATTCCTGTTAGTAACTACCTTAGGTAAGAACCCAGGTTTAGTACGCAGGACTACCTTATCCGAATGAAAAATCAAATAAGGAGAATCACAATGTAAGGCTGATAATTCAGAGACTCTTCGAGCCGAGGAAATAGCCATTAAAAATAGAACTTTCCAAGATAACAACTTTATATCAATGGAATGAAGGGGTTCAAACGGAACGCCCTGTAAAACATTAAGAACCAGGTTTAAACTCCATGGTGGAGCAACAGTTTTAAACACAGGCTTAATCCTGGCCAAAGCCTGACAAAAAGCCTGGACGTCAGGAACTTCTGACAGACGTTTGTGTAACAGAATGGACAGAGCTGAGATCTGTCCCTTTAATGAACTAGCAGATAAACCCTTTTCTAAACCTTCTTGTAGAAAAGACAATATCCTAGGAATCCTAACCTTACTCCAAGAGTAACCTTTGGATTCACACCAATATAGGTATTTACGCCATATCTTATGGTAAATCTTTCTGGTAACAGGTTTCCTAGCCTGTATTAAGGTATCAATAACTGACTCAGAAAACCCACGTCTTGATAAAATTAAGCGTTCAATTTCCAAGCAGTCAGCTTCAGAGAAGTTAGATTTTGATGTTTGAAGGGACCCTGTATCAGAAGGTCCTGTTTCAGAGGTAGAGACCAAGGTGGACAGGATGACATGTCCACCAGGTCTGCATACCAAGTCCTGCGTGGCCACGCAGGTGCTATTAGAATCACTGATGCTCTCTCTTGTTTGATTCTGGCAATCAATCGAGGAAGCAACGGGAAGGGTGGAAACACGTAAGCCATCCTGAAGTCCCAAGGTGCTGTCAGAGCATCTATCAGGACTGCTCCTGGATCCCTGGATCTGGACCCGTAACGAGGAAGCTTGGCGTTCTGTCGAGACGCCATGAGATCTATCTCTGGTTTGCCCCAACGTCGAAGTATTTGGGCAAAGACCTCCGGATGAAGTTCCCACTCCCCCGGATGAAAAGTCTGACGACTTAAGAAATCCGCCTCCCAGTTCTCCACTCCCGGGATGTGGATTGCTGACAGGTGGCAAGAGTGAGACTCTGCCCAGCGAATTATCTTTGATACTTCCATCATAGCTAGGGAGCTTCTTGTCCCTCTCTGATGGTTGATGTAAGCTACAGTCGTGATGTTGTCCGACTGAAACCTGATGAACCCCCGAGTTGTCAACTGGGGCCAAGCCAGGAGGGCATTGAGAACTGCTCTCAATTCCAGAATGTTTATTGGCAGGAGACTCTCCTCCTGACTCCATTGTCCCTGAGCCTTCAGAGAATTCCAGACGGCACCCCAACCTAGAAGGCTGGCGTCTGTTGTTACAATTGTCCAGTCTGGTCTGCTGAATGGCATCCCCCTGGACAGATGTGGCCGAGAAAGCCACCATAGAAGAGAATTTCTGGTCTCTTGATCCAGATTCAGAGAAGGGGATAAGTCTGAGTAATCCCCATTCCACTGACTTAGCATGCACAGTTGCAGTGGTCTGAGGTGTAAGCGTGCAAAGGGTACTATGTCCATTGCCGCTACCATTAAGCCGATTACCTCCATGCATTGAGCCACTGACGGGTGTTGAATGGAATGAAGGGTGCGGCAAGCACTTTGAAGTCTTGTTAGCCTGTCCTCTGTCAGGTAAATCTTCATTTCTACAGAATCTATAAGAGTCCCCAGGAAGGGAACTCTTGTGAGTGGAATGAGTGAACTTTTCTTTTCGTTCACCTTCCATCCATGTGACCTTAGAAATGCCAGCACTAACTCTGTATGAGACTTGGCAGTTTGAAAGCTTGAAGCTTGTATCAGAATGTCGTCTAGGTATGGAGCTACCGAGATTCCCCGCGGTCTTAGTACCGCCAGAAGAGCACCCAGAACCTTTGTGAAGATTCTTGGAGCTGTAGCCAATCCGAATGGAAGAGCCACAAACTGGTAATGCCTGTCTAGGAAGGCAAACCTTAGGTACCGATAATGATCTTTGTGAATCGGTATGTGAAGGTAAGCATCTTTTAAATCTACAGTGGTCATGTACTGACCCTCTTGGATCATAGGTAAAATTGTCCGAATAGTCTCCATCTTGAACGATGGAACTCTTAGGAATTTGTTTAGGATCTTTAAGTCCAGGATTGGTCTGAAAGTTCCCTCTTTTTTGGGAACCACAAACAGATGAGTAAAACCCCTGTCCCTGTTCCGATCGTGGAACTGGATGGATTACTCCCATTAACAAGAGCTCTTGTACGCAGCGTAGAAACGCCTCTTTCTTTGTCTGGATTGTTGACAATCTTGACAGATGAAATCTCTCTCTTGGAGGAGAGTATTTTAAGTCCAGAAGGTATCCCTGAGATATTATCTCTAGCGCCCAGGGATCCTGAACATCTCTTGCCCAAGCCTGGGCGAAGAGAGAAAGTCTGCCCCCCACTAGAACCGATCCCGGATCGGGGGCCCTCAATTCATGCTGTTTTAGGGGCAGCAGCAGGTTTCCTAGTCTGCTTGCCCTTGTTCCAGGACTGGTTAGGTTTCCAGCCTTGTCTGTAGCGAGCAACAGCTCCTTCCTGTTTTGGTGCAGAGGAAGTTGATGCTGCTCCTGCTTTGAAATTACGAAAGGAACGAAAATTAGACTGTCTAGTCTTGGCTTTGGCTTTGTCCTGAGGCAGGGCATGGCCTTTACCTCCTGTAATGTCAGCGATAATCTCTTTCAACCCGGGCCCGAATAAGGTCTGCCCTTTGAAAGGTATATTAAGCAATTTAGACTTAGAAGTAACATCAGCTGACCAGGATTTTAGCCACAGCGCCCTGCGTGCCTGAATGGCGAACCCTGAATTCTTCGCCGTAAGTTTAGTAAGATGTACTACGGCCTCCGAAATGAATGAATTAGCTAGTTTAAGGACTCTAAGCCTGTCCGTAATGTCGTCCAGAGTAGCTGAACCAATGTTCTCTTCCAGAGACTCAATCCAGAATGCCACTGCAGCCGTGATCGGCGCAATGCATGCAAGGGGTTGCAATATAAAACCTTGTTGAACAAACATTTTCTTAAGGTAACCCTCTAATTTTTTATCCATTGGATCTGAAAAAGCACAGCTATCCTCCACCGGGATAGTGGTACGCTTAGCTAAGGTAGAAACTGCTCCCTCCACCTTAGGGACCGTTTGCCATAAGTCCCTTGTGGTGGCGTCTATTGGAAACATTTTTCTAAATATCGGAGGGGGTGAGAACGGCACACCGGGTCTATCCCACTCCTTAGTAACAATTTCAGTAAGTCTCTTAGGTATAGGAAAAACCTCAGTACTCGTCGGTACCGCAAAATATTTATCCAACCTACACATTTTCTCTGGTATTGCAACTGTGTTACAATCATTCAGAGCCGCTAACACCTCCCCTAGTAATACACGGAGGTTTTCCAGTTTAAATTTAAAATTTGAAATATCTGAATCCAGTCTGTTTGGATCAGAACCGTCACCCACAGAATGAAGTTCTCCGTCCTCATGTTCTGCCACCTGTGACGCAGTGTCTGACATGGCCCTAATATTATCAGCGCACTCTGTTCTCACCCCAGAGTGATCACGCTTACCTCTTAGTTCTGGTAATTTAGCCAAAACCTCAGTCATAACAGTAGCCATATCCTGTAATGTGATTTGTAATGGCCGCCCAGATGTACTCGGCGCTACAATATCACGCACCTCCCTCTGAGCGGGAGATTTAGGTACTGACACGTGAGGCGAGTTAGTCGGCATAACTCTCCCCTCGTTGTTTGGTGAAATTTGTTCAATTTGTACAGATTGACTTTTATTTAAAGTAGCATCAATACAGTTAGTACATAAATTTCTATTGGGCTCCACTTTGGCATTGCAACAAATGACACAGGTATCATCCTCTGAATCAGACATGTTTAACACACTAGCAAATAAACTTGCAACTTGGAAATACAATTCAATTAGAATAATATTAAAACGTACTGTGCCTTTAAGAAGCACAGAAGATCTATGACAGTTGAAAATTAATAAATTGAAAAAGTTATAGCCTCAATCCTTGTAAACAACACAACTTTAGTAAAGGTTTAATCCCATTAGCAAAGATAACAAATTCTGAAAGCAGGAAATAAATTACAGAATAAACGTTTTTTATCTCAGTCAAACTATAATTCTCACAGCTCTGCTGAGAGAAATTACCTCCCTCAAAATAAGTTTTGAAGACCCCTGAGCTCTGTAGAGATGAACTGGATCATGCAGGGAATACAATGAGTTGCTGACTGAAATATTTGATGCAGTAAAAGCGCCAAAAAAACGGCCCCTCCCCCTCACACACAGCAGTGAGGGAGAACAGAAACTGTCAGAAAAACAGATTAAGCAACTGCCAAGTGGAAAAATAGTGCCCAAACATTTATTCACTCAGTACCTCAGTAAATGAAAACGATTTTACATTCCAGAAAAAACGTTAAACATAATCTCTAGTTATTAAACAGCTTTATGTATTTCTTACAGTGTAATTCTAGTGAAGTACCATTCCCCAGAATACTGAAGTGTAAAGTATACATACATGACATTATATCGGTATGGCAGGATTTTCTCATCAATTCCATTGTCAGAAAATAAAAACTGCTACATACCTCTATGCAGATTCATCTGCCCGCTGTCCCCTGATCTGAAGTTTACCTCTCCTCAGATGGCCGAGAAACAGCAATATGATCTTAACTACTCCGGCTAAAATCATAACAAAAACTCTGGTAGATTCTTCTTCAAACTCTGCCAGAGAGATAATAACACACTCTGGTGCTATTTTAAAATAACAAACTTTTGATTGAAGATATAAAACTAAGTATAATCACCATAGTCCTCTCACACATCCTATCTAGTCGTTGGGTGCAAGAGAATGACTGGGAGTGACGTAGAGGGGAGGAGCTATATGCAGCTCTGCTGGGTGAATCCTCTTGCACTTCCTGTTGGGGAGGAGTAATATCCCAGAAGTAATGATGACCCGTGGACTGATCACACTTAACAGAAGAAATGTGGCTTATTTTTAGCCTTAAAAGACCTATCCTGAGGAAGGGCGTGGCCCTTACCCCCAGTGATGTCTGAAATAATCTCTTTCAAGTCAGGGCCAAATAGCGTTTTACCTTTGAAAGGGATGTTAAGCAATTTGTTCTTGGAGGACACATCCGCTGACCAAGACTTTAGCCAAAGCGCTCTGCGCGCCACAATTGCAAAACCTGAATTTTTCGCCGCTAATCTAGCTAATTGCAAAGTGGCGTCTAAGATAAAAGAGTTAGCCAATTTAAGTGCTTGAACTCTGTCCATAACCTCCTCATATGAAGAGTCTTTATTGAGCGACTTTTCTAGTTCTTCGAACCAGAAACACGCTGCTGTAGTGACAGGAACAATGCATGAAATTGGTTGTAGAAGGCAACCTTGCTGAACAAACATCTTTTTAAGCAAACCCTCTAATTTTTTATCCATAGGATCTTTGAAAGCACAACTATCTTCTATAGGGATAGTAGTGAGTTTGTTTAGAGTAGAAACCGCCCCCTCGACCTTGGGGACTGTCTGCCATAAGTCCTTTCTGGGGTCGACCATAGGAAATAACTTTTTAAATATAGGGGGAGGAACAAAAGGTATGCCGGGCCTGTCCCATTCCTTATTTACAATGTCCGCCACCCGCTTGGGTATAGGAAAAGCATCGGGGGGCACCGGGACCTCTAGGAACTTGTCCATCTTACATAATTTCTCTGGAATGACCAAATTGTCACAATCATCCAGAGTAGATAACACCTCCTTAAGCAGAGCGTGGAGATGTTCCAATTTAAATTTAAAAATAATAACATCAGGTTCAGCTTGTTGAGAAATTTTTCCTGAATCTGAAATTTCTCCCTCAGACAAAACCTCCCTGCTGGCCCCTTCAGATTGGCGTGAGGGTACATTAGAACCATTATCATCAGCGTCCTCATGCTCTTCAGTATCTAAAACAGAGCAATCGCGCTTTCTCTGATAAGTAGGCATTTTGGACAAAATGTTTTTAATAGAATTATCCATTACAGCCGTTAATTGTTGTATAGTAAGAAGGATTGGCGCACTAGATGTACTAGGGGCCTCTTGTGTGGGCAAGACTGGTGTAGACATAGAAGGGGATGATGCAGTACCATGCTTACTCCCCTCGCTTGAGGAATCATTTTGGGCAACATCATTATCAGTGGCATCATTGTCCCTACTTTGTCCGGACACTAAGTCACATTCATCACATATATTTAAATGTGGAGGAAGCTTGGCTTCCAAACATACAGAACATCGTCTATCTGATGGTTCAGACATGTTAACAGGCATAAACTTGATAACAAAGCACAAAAAACGTTTTAAAATAAAACCGTTACTGTCACTTTAAATTTTAAACTGAACACACTTTATTACTGAATATGCGAAAAAGTATGAAGGAATTGTTCAAAATTCACCAAAATTTCACCACAGTGTCTTAAAGCCTTAAAAGTATTGCACACAAATTTGAAAGCTTTAACTCTTAAAATAACGGAACCGGAGCCGTTTTTACATTTAACCCCTATACAGTCCCTGGTATCAGCTTTGCTGAGACCCAACCAAGCCCAGAGGGGAATACGATACCAAATGACGCCTTCTATAAGCTTTTTCAGTGGTTCTCAGCTCCTCACACATGCATCTGCATGCCTTGCTTTCCAAAAACAACTGCGCATTAGTGGCGCGAAAATGAGGCTCTGCCTATGACTAGAAAAGGCCCCCAGTGAAAAAGGTGTCCAATACAGTGCCTGCCGTTTTTTTTAATACATCCCCAAGATTAAAAGAACTATTTATAGATAACATCCATTAAATATACTCATAATGTAAACGTTTTAGCCCAGAAAAATGTCTACCAGTCTTTAAAGCCCTTGTGAAGCCCTTTATTCATATACTAAACTAAGAAAATGGCTTACCGGTTCCCATAGGGAAAATGACAGCTTCCAGCATTACCAAGTCTTGTTAGAAATGTGTCATACCTCAAGCAGCAAAAGTCTGCTCACTGTTTCCCCCAACTGAAGTTAATTCATCTCAACAGTCCTGTGTGGAAACAGCCATCGATTTTAGTAACGGTTGCTAAAATCATTTTCCTCTTACAAACAGAAATCTTCATCTCTTTTCTGTTTCAGAGTAAATAGTACATACCAGCACTATTTTAAAATAAACTCTTGATTGAAGAATAAAACTACATTTAAACACCAAAAAAACTCTTAGCCATCTCCGTGGAGATGTTGCCTGTGCAACGGCAATGAGAATGACTGGGGTAGGCGGAGCCTAGGAGGGATCATGTGACCAGCTTTGCTGGGCTCTTTGCCATTTCCTGTTGGGGAAGAGAATATCCCACAAGTAAGGATGACGCCGTGGACCGGACACACCTATGTTGGAGAAATAGCAACTAAAAACAAAACTTTCCAAGATAATAACTTAATATCTATGGAATGCAAAGGTTCAAACGGAACCCCTTGAAGAACTGAAAGAACTAAGTTTAGACTCCATGGAGGAGTCACAGGTCTGTAGACAGGCTTGATTCTGACTAACGCCTGAACATCTGGCACGGCTGCCAGACGTTTGTGCAACAAGACCGACAGAGCAGATATCTGTCCTTTTAGAGAGCTAGCTGACAGACCTTTCTCCAATCCCTCTTGGAGAAAGGAAAGAATCCTTGGAATCCTAATCTTACTCCATGAGTAACCCTTGGATTCGCACCAGCAAAGATATTTCCGCCATATCTTATGGTAAATTTTCCTAGTGACAGGCTTTCTAGCCTGGATCAGAGTATCTATAACTGATTCTGAAAACCCACGCTTGGCTAGAATCAAGCGTTCAATCTCCAAGCAGTCAGTTGCAGAGAAACTAGGTTTGGATGTTCGAATGGACCTTGTACTAGAAGGTCCTGTCTCAAAGGTAGCTTCCATGGTGGCGCCGATGACATATTCACCAGGTCTGCATACCAAGTCCTGCGTGGCAACGCAGGAGCTATTAGAATTACTGAAGCCTTCTCCTGTTTGATCCTGGCTACTAGCCTGGGTAGGAGAGGAAACGGTGGAAAGACATAAGCTAGATTGAACGACCAAGGCGCCACTAAGGCATCTATCAATGTCGCCTTGGGATCCCTGGACCTGGATCCGTAGCGAGGAACCTTGGAGTTCTTTCGAGACGCCATCAGATCCAGATCTGGAATGCCCCATAGTTGAGTTAACTGGGCAAAAACCTCAGAATGAAGTTCCCACTCCCCCGGATGGAAAGTCTGACGACTCAGATAATCCGCTTCCCAGTTGTCTACACCTGGGATGTGAATTGCTAATAGGTAGCAGGAGTGATCCTCTGCCCAATTGATGATCCTGGATACCTCCCTCATCGCCAGGGAACTCTTTGTTCCTCCCTGATTGATGTACGCTACAGTCGTCATGTTGTCCGACTGAAATCTTATGAATTTGGCCTCTGCTAGTTGAGGCCAAGCCAGGAGCGCATTGAATATCGCTCTCAGTTCAAAGATGTTTATCGGGAGAAGAGATTCTTCCCGAGACCATAGACCCTGAGTTTTCAGGGAGTCCCAGACCGCGCCCCAGCCTGGCGTCGGTCGTGACAATGATCCACTCCGGTCTGCGGAAACTCATTCCCTGAGACAGGTGATCCTGAGACAACCACCAGAGGAGCGAGTCTCTGGTTATCTGGGCCATTTGTATCTGGGGAGACAAATCTGCATAATCCCCATTCCACTGCTTGAGTATGCACAGTTGCAGTGGTCTGAGATGAATTCTGGCAAAAGGGACTACGTCCATTGCCGCAACCATTAGACCGATTACCTCCATGCACTGAGCCACAGAGGGCTGACGAATGGCATGAAGAACTCGACAAGCATTTGAAAGTTTTGACTTCCTGACCTCCGTCAGAAAGATTTTCATCTCTACCGAATCTATTATTGTTCCCAGGAAGGGAACCCTTGTGACCGGGGACAGAGAACTTTTTTCTACGTTCACCTTCCACCCGTGAGACCTTAGAAAGGCTAGAACAATGTCCGTATGAGCCTTTGCTTTGTGAAAGGACGACGCTTGTATTAAGATGTCGTCTAGGTAAGGTGCTACTGCAATGCCCCTTGGCCTTAGCACCTTTGTGAAAATTCGGGGGCAGTGGCCAACCCGAAGGGAAGAGCCACAAACTGGTAATGCTTGTCCAGAAAGGCGAACCTTAGGAACTGATGGTGATCTTTGTAGATAGGAATATGCAGGTACGCATCCTTTAAGTCCACGGTAGTCATATATTGACCCTCCTGGATCATTGGTAAAATTGTCCGAATGGTTTCCATTTTGAATGATGGAACTCTGATGAATTTGTTTAGTTTTTTTAAATCCAGAATTGGCCTGAACGTTCCCTCCTTTTTGGGAACTACAAACAGGTTTGAGTAAAAACCCAGTCCTAGTTCTGCTTTTGGAACTGGATGTATCACTCCCATCTTTAAAAGGTCTTCTACGCAGTGTAAGAATGCCCGTCCCTTTGTCTGGTCTAAAGACAAGCGAGACATGTGAAACCTTCCCTTTGGAGGAAGGTCCTTGAATTCTAGGAGATACCCCTGAGAGACAATCTCTAAAGCCCAGGGGTCTGGAACATCTCTTGCCCAAGCCTGAGCAAAGAGAGAGAGTCTGCCCCCTACCAGATCCGGTCCCGGATCGGGGGCTATCCTTTCATGCTGATTTGGTAGCAGCAGCAGGCTTTTTGGCCTGTTTTCCCTTGTTCCAGCCTTGCAATGGTTTCCATGCTGGTTTGGGCTAGGATGCGTTACCCTCTTGTCTAGAGGCTGTAGAGCTAGAAGCCGGTCCGTTCCTGAAATTGCGAAAGGAACGAAAATTAGACTTATTTTTTGCTTTGAAAGGTCTATCCTGTGGAAGGGCATGGCCCTTTCCCCCAGTGATGTCTGAAATAATCTCTTTCAATTCTGGCCCGAATAGGGTCTTACCCTTGAAAGGAATATTAAGCAATTTTGTTTTGGACGATACGTCCGCCGACCAAGATTTTAGCCAAAGCGCTCTGCGCGCCACTATTGCAAAACCTGAATTTTTTGCCGATAATTTTGCTAATTGAAAAGCGGCATCTAAAATAAAGGAATTAGCCAACTTCAGTGCGTGAATTCTGTCCATGACCTCATCATAAGGAGTCTCCCCTTCTGGAGCGAATTTTCTAGTTCATCGAACCAAAAAGACGCCACCGTGGTGACAGGAATAATGCACGAAATTGGTTGCAGAAGGTAACCTTGCTGAACAAAAATTTTCTTAAGTAACCCTTCTAGTTTTTTATCCATAGGATCTTTGAAAGCGCAACTGTCCTCTATTGGTATAGTTGTGCGCTTAGCTAATGTTGAAACTGCCCCCTCTACCTTAGGGACCGTCTGCCATGCGTTCCTTCTGGGATCAACAATGGGGAACATTTTATTAAATATAGGTGGGGGAACAAATGGTACACCTGGGTTCTCCCACTCCTTAGTCACTATATCCGCCACCCTCTTGGGTATCGGAAACGCATCAGAGTGCACTGGGACTTCTAAAAATTTGTCCATTTTGCACAATTTTTCTGGGATCACCTAAGGATCACAATCATCGAGTGTAGCTAGCACCTCCTTAAGTAGGGCGCGGAGGTGTTCTAGTTTAAATTTAAATGCAATGGTATCAGTCTCTGCCTGCTGAGAAACTTTTCCTGTGTCAGAAATTTCTCCCTCAGACAGGCCCTCCCTCACCGCCAACTCAGATTGATGTGAGGGTACCACAGATGAATTATCCCCTGCGTCTGCTTGCTCATCCTCTGTATTTAAAACTGAGCAATCACGCTTTCTAGGATAAACTGGCAGCTTGGATAAAAATGCTTCCAAAGAATTATTCATTACTGCCGCTAATTGCTGCATAGTAACAGCCATAGGCGCGTCAGATGTACTAGGTATCGCTTGCGCGGGTAAAGCTGGCGTTGACACAGAAGGAGAGGATGATGAACTATCACCGCTACCTTCATTTAAAGAATCATCTTGGGCAACATTTTTAAAAGTGACAGTACTGTCCTTTATCTGTTTGGACGCTATTGCGCACTTTACACACACATTTAATGGGGGAACCACCTTGGCTTCAATGCACACAGAACATAGGCTATCTGAAGGCACAGACATGTTAGACCGATTTAGGCAGAGTTTTAATGCAATAAAAATTATTTTATACAAAACCGTTACTGTCTCTTTAAATAATAAAAGTATACACTTTTTTACTGAAACGTTAGAAACCATCAAGGAAATATCCAATCTTTATGAAATTTTCATCACAGTGTCTTAATGCTTCGAAAGTATTGCACACCAATTTTCAGACAATTTAACCCTTAAATGCCAAAACCGGAGCTAATAACAGTAATAAACCGGTTAAAGACACTACAGTCCCATGCCACAGTCTCTGCTGTGGCGTTTACCTTCCTTAGGGGTTATTCAAACAAGTAATAAGCCTCTCTGAAGTCCTTTCCAAGCCTCTGGATACTCCACGTGAAGCTGCATGAACTGCCTAGTGAAAAGCAACTGCGCAACTGAGGCGCGAAAATGAGGCCTCCTTCCTCTGCATTCCAGAGTGAAGGGGCCTTTCTGACAAGACTAGGTGTCTAAACAACTGCCAGGCGAAAATAAAGTTCCCCAAAAGTGTTTCAAGACTGAAAAACACTTGAAATGTCACATAAACATGATAAAAAATAATCGACTTAGCCCACAATAGTGTCAACCAGCATAGAGCCCTAGTTATAAGCCTTAATTCTGTTACTGAGTCTAAGAAAATGGCTTACCTATCCCAGAAGGGATAACTGACAGTCTTCTAGCATTACTTGGTCTTGTTAGAAAAGTGACTGATCATACCTGAAGCAGATAAGCCTGCAAACTGTTCCCCCCAACTGAAGTTCTCTGGTTTCAACAGTCCTGCGTGGGAACAGCAATGGATTTTAGTTACTGGTGCTAAAATCATACTCCTCTTTTAACAGAAATCTTCATCATTTTCTGTTGTAGAGTAAATAGTACAAACCGGCACTATTTTAAAATAACAAACTCTTGATAGAAGAAATAAAAACTACAACTAACACCACATACTCTTTACCACCCCCGTGGAGATGCTACTTGTTCAGAGTGGCAAAGAGAATGACTGGGGGGCGGAGCCAGAGGGGGAGCTATATGGACAGCTTTGCTGTGTGCTCTCTTTGCCACTTCCTGTAGGGAATGAGGATATCCCACAAGTAAGGATGAAGCCGTGGACCGGATACACCAATGTAGGAGAAATGGTGGATGTTGTGATCATATAATCATTAGCCACTCACACACATACAGACACATACACAGACTACAAACATGCACACACACATATTTACACACACACACAATGTAAAGATAGACAGACACACACATACACTACTCACACACTGACACGCATCCATCCACACAAACACACACGTATGTTCACACACTACAAGCATACACTCACATACACTGCTAGCACACACCATTACACACACTCACACATGCATGTACCCACTCACATGCAAAAACATACATACATACAGATACATACACACATACATTAACACACATGCCCAGATAGACATACTCACACACACACTGACACAGTTACTTAGTAAGTGTGTTTTATAATGGGAGAGGCTAAGCCGTTCTGAGGTGCACAAATATTCATGCAAACTATAGTCCTTGCTGTTCAGTATATGGCTTTATTGGGTTCATATATATGTGTTACTCTGGCGTTTGACACCCAGGGCCTCCCCAGCCTCTGATCTCACCACATGTCACTGCTTCCAAACGGAGCCCTCTGCAAAACTTTAAGAACTAGATTTAAGCTCCAAGGAGGAGCGGTAGGTCTAAACAGAGGACTGATTCTAGACAGAGCCTGAACAAAGGACTGCACATCAGGAAACTCAGAGAGCCTCTTGTGCAATAACACAGATAGAGCCAAAATCTGTCCCTTTAAGGAACTAGCAGCAAGGCCCTTCTCCAAACCATCCTGGAGAAAGGAAAGAATCCTGGACACCTTGACCTTATGCCAGGGGAATCCACGCTCTTCACACCAGAATAAGTAGGTCCTTCACACCTTATGATAGATGCGATGGGTGACCGGCTTTCTAACTTGAATGAGAATATCAATCACTCTCTCAGAAAAACCTCTCTTGGCTAGGACTAAGCGTTCAATCTCCACGCAGTCTAGATTTTGATGTACAAAAGGACCCTATTCCAGCAGATCCCTGCGACAAGGTAACCTCCATAGGAGGAGATGAAGACATCCCCACCAGGTCAGCGAACCACATCCTTCGTGGCCACGATGGAGCAATTAGAATAGCCGAAGCTTGCTGCTGCTTGATGTGGGCCACTACACGAAGGAGAAGAGTGGTAACGGTGAAAAAATGTAAACTAGACTGAACCTCCAAGGCACTGCTAATGCATCTATCAGCTCTGCCTGAGGATCCCTGGACCGCGACCTGTATCTGGGTAGGTTGGTATTGAGTCGGGACACCATGAGATCTATCTCTGGCATCCCCCATCTGTTGCAAACCTCCGCAAACACCTCGGGATGGAGTGACCATGCTGAAAAAATCCGCTTCCCAGTTGTCCACATCCGGAATGTGGATAGTGGACAGAGAGCAGTTGTGGGCCTCCGCCCATTCCAGAATCTGAGATACTTCCCTCATGGGTAGGGAGCTCTTCGTTCTAACCTGATGGATGATGTAAGCCACTGAGGTTATGTTGTCTGATTGGAATCTGATAAACCGGGACGAACCCAAAAGAGGCCAAGCCTTCAGAAAATTGAAGATCGCCTGAAGTTCCAAAATGTTGATCGGGAGGAGGGATTCCTCTCGAGTCCACAGGCCTTGTGCCTTCCAGGCACCCCAAACAGCTCCCCATCCTGATAGGAGATTGTGACTACGTACGCAAGTCTAAGATGGTCTCAAGAAAAATGTCCCTTGTGACAGGTGATCTGGACAGAGCCACCAAGAGAGTGATTCTCTCGACCGGTTGTCCAGAGAAATCTGTTGTGACAGATCCGAGTGGTCGCCGTTCCACTGACTCAGCATGCACAGCTGAAGAGGTCTGAGATGGAATCTGCCGAATGGGATGTCATCTATGCTGGACACCATGAGCCCAATTACCTCCATACACCGGGCCACAGAGGCCCTTAAGGAGGTCTGTAGGGCAAGACAAATGGAAGTAATTTTACAACATCTCTGGTCTGTAACAAATATCCTCATGGATATGGAATCTATAATCGTACCCAGGAATTCCACCCTGGAACTGGGAATCAAAGAACTATTTTCTAAGTTTATCTTCCATCCATGAGATCGAAGAAGAGCTATTGAATGGTGCTCTGCCAGCCGACAGGAATAGTACCTCAGACCTCTCTCTGCTAGAGGTACCGGTACAATTACTCCCAGGGAGGAGAGATCCCTCACGCACCCTAGAAAAGCTTCTTGTTTTTCTGGTCTTGAAGACCGGTTTGATAAGAGGAATCTGCCCCTCGGTGGATGAGATTTGAAACCTATCCTGTATCCCTGAGCGATGACCTCCAGAACCCAAGGGTCTTGCACGTCCCCAAGCCAAGCCTCCACAAAGAGAGATAGTCTGGCACCGTCTAGCGACGGATCAGGGGCCGCCTCTTCATGCCGATTTTGCTTCGGCAGGCTTCTTATTCTGCTTGGACATATTCCAAGACTGAGACGGTTTCAAAGTTCCCTTGGATTGTCCACGCTTCGCGGAGGGCTGCTGGTGTTGGGATATATCCAAACGAAAGGGACGAAAATTAGGACCCTGTCCTTTAGGTTTATTTTTCTTATCCTGCGGTAGAAAGGCACCTTTGCCACCCAGTGACCGTGGATATGATTGAGTCCAGGCCTGGACCAAAAAGAATCTTCCCCTTAAATGGAAGGGAAAGTAATCGAGACTTTGAAGTCATGTCCGCAGACCAAGACTTCAGCCAGAGTGCCCTATGGGCTAGAACAGAAAAACCTGATGTCTTGGCATTCAGGCGAATAATCTGCATATTTGCATGACAGATAAAAGAATTATCTACCCTCAAGGCCTTAATTCTATCCTGGATCTTGTCAAGGGGACCTTCCACCTCGATCATCTCCAATAAAGAGTCGCACCAATAGGTAGCGGCTCCAGCCATCGCCGGTTGAAACAAATACCCCGTGTGCTGAAACATCTTTCTTAACTGAGTTTCTAGCTTCTTATCCATGGGCTCCTTAAACGATTAACTATCCTCAAGCGGGATAGAAGTGCGCTTAGCAAGCATGGAGATAGCGCCATCCACCTTAGAGACGGAACCCCACAACTCCAATTGAGAGTCAGGAACCGGGAACAATTTTTTTAAACGAAGAAGGGGAAAAAGAAGACCTTTCTCCCTCCCATTCATTCTTAATAATATTCACTATCTTTACAGGAATTGGGAAATTCTGTGGCACCACCCTGTCCTCATAAACCTTATCAAGTTTAGGAATAGAAGGCTCCTCGGGTAATTTAGGTTCTGGAACCTATAAAGTAGCTAAAACTTCCTTTAACAGAAAGCGTAAGTTTTCAATCCTAAATCTAAATTCTGTTTCCTCCGCAGCCGGAGGTTTAGAAGCAGCAGGTTCCGACACAGAAAGAGAATCCTCTGAAGTATCAGAGGCATCCTCATTAGCGGATAATCTTGTATCAGATAAATCCAACAAGTTGGTAGATGACCCCTGGGAAGGATAGCAATATTTGACCTTTCGCTTGTGCTTACCAGGGTGAGGTAAAGCACTGAAGGCCGCAGACATTGCCGTTTGTAGCTGTTCAGTAAAATCTGGCGGTAAGAGGGCCCCTCCCGAAGGAGGATTAGCAGTGCAATGGGAAGCTGCATGTGTAATAGGAGATGAATGCAGGGAAAGCACCGCACGGGACAGACCCCTCAGAGGTGGACGGCTCAGTGGTACTAAACATCTTGGCTTTCTTAGATATAAGTACTTTATCAAGGCATGTGGAACATAATTGAGCAGGCGGGTATACCGTAGCCTCCTCACAATAAAAGCAGATTTAGGTAAAGAGGGAGTACTCTTTAACAGAGTCCTCCATAGCTTGCGCTTTTAAGATGGACTATAGAAAAAAATAAATGGCACCCTTATACCCCCAATGGCTGGGGCACTCACCACCTCCTATGACCAGGGCTCCACAGAGAAACGGATTTGTCTCCTGTAAACGGCACGGTCAGGAAAGAGGAAATCAGTATGATCACACCCGGTCATGTGGTGCGCCATGCAGGTCTGCCCCTGCTCCTGGAAGAAGCGTGCCAAATCTAACAGACCGTGCAGCTGTCCAAAACGAAAGGGAAACCTGAATGTTCCAACATCAGCCTGAGCCTCATCTCACACAAATCTCAGCATAAAACATAATTAAGCAATTATGTGTAAATCCCCCCTGTTCAATAATCCCCTTCCGGAGAAATTAACCTTTGATTCCATACAGATAAAAGGAGTCACACACTGTGACCCTGTCTTCTTGAGTTATCATAAGTATAAAATTAAACGATCTTACCGGAATCTCCGCCATGGAACAGACACACAGCCTCTCAAGTTTGACAGTCTTGTAGCATCGCTCCTGAAATGGACTTGAGTGATAGAAGCAGGCAGTAAAACTCGTCAACACTGATTGCTTAGGAGCGGTCTATACGAGTCTGGATGGTTTAGCAGAAAGACTCTCACTGCATCTCCAGACCCTAAATTTTGTCAATGACTGGGATATGAGGGAAGTGCGGGAGGTATTTAAGCATTTGGCTGGGGTGTCTTGGCCAGGTTCTGTATTCCCACAAGTAATGAATGAAGCCGTGGACTCTCCTCATATTAAGAAGGAAATATTGCTTTATTAAATACAGAATTATACACCTGTGAAAATTGGTTGTATTGTGCCACTTCTGGTATTATTCAAATGCTAACGTTTACAAGATTTAAAATACTACTGCTTTATTTAAAAAGATAGGTTGTCTATAACAAAAACAGAATTTATGTTTACCTGATAAATTACTTTCTCCAACGGTGTGTCCGGTCCACGGCGTCATCCTTACTTGTGGGATATTCTCTTCCCCAACAGGAAATGGCAAAGAGCCCAGCAAAGCTGGTCACATGATCCCTCCTAGGCTCCGCCTACCCCAGTCATTCGACCGACGTTAAGGAGGAATATTTGCATAGGAGAAACCATATGGTACCGTGGTGACTGTAGTTAAAGAAAATAAAATATCAGACCTGATTAAAAAAACCAGGGCGGGCCGTGGACCGGACACACCGTTGGAGAAAGTAATTTATCAGGTAAACATAAATTCTGTTTTCTCCAACATAGGTGTGTCCGGTCCACGGCGTCATCCTTACTTGTGGGAACCAATACCAAAGCTTTAGGACACGGATGAAGGGAGGGAGCAAATCAGGTCACCTAAATGGAAGGCACCACGGCTTGCAAAACCTTTCTCCCAAAAATAGCCTCAGAAGAAGCAAAAGTATCAAACTTGTAAAATTTGGTAAAAGTGTGCAGTGAAGACCAAGTCGCTGCCCTACATATCTGATCAACAGAAGCCTCGTTCTTGAAGGCCCATGTGGAAGCCACAGCCCTAGTGGAATGAGCTGTGATTCTTTCGGGAGGCTGCCGTCCGGCAGTCTCGTAAGCCAATCTGATGATGCTTTTAATCCAAAAAGAGAGAGAGGTAGAAGTTGCTTTTTGACCTCTCCTTTTACCTGAATAAACAACAAACAAGGAAGATGTTTGTCTAAAATCCTTTGTAGCATCTAAATAGAATTTTAGAGCGCGAACAACATCCAAATTGTGCAACAAACGTTCCTTCTTTGAAACTGGTTTTGGACACAGAGAAGGTACGATAATCTCCTGGTTAATGTTTTTGTTAGAAACAACTTTTGGAAGAAAACCAGGTTTAGTACGTAAAACCACCTTATCTGCATGGAACACCAGATAAGGAGGAGAACACTGCAGAGCAGATAATTCTGAGACTCTTCTAGCAGAAGAAATCGCAACTAAAAACAAAACTTTCCAAGATAATAACTTAATATCAACGGAATGTAAGGGTTCAAACGGAACCCCCTGAAGAACTGAAAGAACTAAATTGAGACTCCAAGGAGGAGTCAAAGGTTTGTAAACAGGCTTGATTCTAACCAGAGCCTGAACAAAGGCTTGAACATCTGGCACAGCTGCCAGCTTTTTGTGAAGTAATACCGACAAGGCAGAAATCTGTCCCTTCAGGGAACTTGCAGATAATCCTTTTTCCAATCCTTCTTGAAGGAAGGATAGAATCCTAGGAATCTTAACCTTGTCCCAAGGGAATCCTTTAGATTCACACCAACAGATATATTTTTTCCAAATTTTATGGTAAATCTATCTAGTCACAGGCTTTCTGGCCTGAACAAGAGTATCGATAACAGAATCTGAGAATCCTCGCTTCGATAAAATCAAGCGTTCAATCTCCAAGCAGTCAGCTGGAGTGAAACCAGATTCGGATGTTCGAACGGACCCTGAACAAGAAGGTCTCGTCTCAAAGGTAGCTTCCAAGGTGGAGCCGATGACATATTCACCAGATCTGCATACCAAGTCCTGCGTGGCCACGCAGGAGCTATCAAGATCACCGACGCCCTCTCCTGCTTGATCCTGGCTATCAGCCTGGGAATGAGAGGAAATGGCGGGAACACATAAGCTAGTTTGAAGGTCCAAGGTGCTACTAGTGCATCCACTAGAGCCGCCTTGGGATCCCTGGATCTGGCCCCGTAGCAAGGAACTTTGAAGTTCTGACGAGAGGCCATCAGATCCATGTCTGGAATGCCCCACAGGTGAGTGACTTGGGCAAAGATTTCCGGATGGAGTTCCCACTCCCCCGGATGCAATGTCTGCCGACTCAGAAAATCCGCTTCCCAATTTTCCACTCCTGGGATGTGGATAGCAGACAGGTGGCAGGAGTGAGACTCCGCCCAAAGAATAATTTTGGTTACTTCTTCCATCGCTAGGGAACTCCTTGTTCCCCCCTGATGGTTGATGTACGCAACAGTCGTCATGTTGTCTGATTGAAACCGTATGAACCTGGTCCTCGCAAGCTGGGGCCAGGCCTGGAGAGCATTGAATATCGCTCTCAGTTCCAGAATATTTATCGGTAGAAGAGATTCTTCCCGAGACCAAAGACCCTGAGCTTTCAGGGATCCCCAGACCGCGCCCCAGCCTATCAGACTGGCGTCGGTCGTGACAATGACCCACTCTGGTCTGTGGAACATCATCCCTTGAGACAGATTGTCCAGGGACAGCCACCAACGGAGTGAGTCTCTGGTTCTCTGATTTACTTGTATCTTCGGAGACAAGTCTGTATAGTCCCCATTCCACTGACTGAGCATGCACAGTTGTAATGGTCTTAGATGAATGCGCGCAAAAGGAACTATGTCCATCGCCGCCACCATCAACCCGATCACTTCCATGCACTGAGCTATGGAAGGAAGAGGAACGGAATGAAGTATCCGACAAGAGTCCAGAAGCTTTGTTTTTCTGGCCTCTGTTAGAAAGATCCTCATTTCTAAGGAGTCTATAATTGTTCCCAAGAAGGGAACCCTTGTTGACGGGGATAGAGAACTCTTTTCCACGTTCACTTTCCAGCCGTGAGATCTGAGAAAGGCCAGGACAATGTCCGTGTGAGCCTTTGCTTGAGGAAGGGACGACGCTTGAATCAGAATGTCGTCCAGGTAAGGTACTACTGCAATGCCCCTTGGTCTTAGCACCGCTAGAAGGGACCCTAGTACCTTTGTGAAAATCCTTGGAGCAGTGGCTAATCCGAAAGGAAGCGCCACGAACTGGTAATGTTTGTCCAGGAATGCAAACCTTAGGAACCGATGATGTTCCTTGTGGATAGGAATATGTAGATACGCATCCTTTAAATCCACCGTGGTCATGAATTGACCTTCCTGGATGGAAGGAAGGATAGTTCGAATGGTTTCCATCTTGAACGATGGGACCTTGAGAAATTTGTTTAAGATCTTGAGATCTAGGATTGGTCTGAACGTTCCCTCTTTTTTGGGAACTATGAACAGATTGGAGTAGAACCCCATCCCTTGTTCTCTTAATGGAACAGGATGAATCACTCCCATTTTTAACAGGTCTTCTACACAATGTAAGAACGCCTGTCTTTTTATGTGGTCTGAAGACAACTGCGACCTGTGGAACCTCCCCCTTGGGGAAAGTCCCTTGAATTCCAGAAGATAACCCTGGGAGACTATTTCTAGCGCCCAAGGATCCAGAACATCTCTTGCCCAAGCCTGAGCGAAGAGAGAGAGTCTGCCCCCCACCAGATCCGGTCCCGGATCGGGGGCCAATATTTCATGCTGTCTTGGTAGCAGTGGCAGGTTTCTTGGCCTGCTTTCCCTTGTTCCAGCCTTGCATTGGTCTCCAAGCTGGCTTGGCCTGAGAAGTATTACCCTCTTGCTTAGAGGACGTAGCACCTTGGGCTGGTCCGTTTTTACGAAAGGGACGAAAATTAGGTCTATTTTTAGCCTTGAAGGGCCGATCCTGAGGAAGGGCGTGGCCCTTACCCCCAGTGATATCAGAGATAATCTCTTTCAAGTCAGGACCAAACAGCGTTTTCCCCTTGAAAGGAATGTTTAGTAGCTTGTTCTTGGAAGACGCATCAGCCGACCAAGATTTCAACCAAAGCGCTCTGCGCGCCACAATAGCAAACCCAGAGTTCTTAGCCGCTAACTTAGCCAATTGCAAAGAGGCGTCTAGAGTGAAAGAATTAGCCAATTTGAGAGCATTGATTCTGTCCATAATCTCCTCATAAGGAGGAGAGTCACTATCGAGCACCTTAAGCAGTTCATCAAACCAGAAATATGCGGCAGTAGTGACAGGGACAATGCATGAAATGGGTTGTAGAAGGTAACCCTGCTGAACAAACATCTTTTTAAGCAAACCTTCTAATTTTTTATCCATAGGATCTTTGAAAGCACAACTATCCTCTATGGGAATAGTGGTGCGTTTGTTTAAAGTAGAAACCGCTCCCTCGACCTTGGGGACTGACTGCCATAAGTCCTTTCTGGGGTCGACCATAGGAAACAATTTTTTAAATATGGGGGGAGGGACGAAAGGAATACCGGGCCTTTCCCATTCTTTATTAACAATGTCCGCCACCCGCTTGGGTATAGGAAAAGCTTCTGGGAGCCCCGGCACCTCTAGGAACTTGTCCATTTTACATAGTTTCTCTGGGATGACTAAATTTTCACAATCATCCAGAGTGGATAATACCTCCTTAAGCAAAATGCGGAGATGTTCCAATTTAAATTTAAATGTAATCACATCAGATTCAGCCTGCTGAGAAATGTTCCCTAAATCAGTAATTTCTCCCTCAGACAAAACCTCCCTGGCCCCCTCAGATTGGGTTAGGGGCCCTTCAGAGATATTAATATCAGCGTCGTCATGCTCTTCAGTAACTAAAACAGAGCAGCCACGCTTACGCTGACAAGGGTTAATTTTGGCTAAAATGTTTTTGACAGAATTATCCATTACAGCCGTTAATTGTTGCATAGTAAGGAGTATTGGCGCGCTAGATGTACTAGGGGCCTCCTGAGTGGGCAAGACTCGTGTAGACGAAGGAGGGAATGATGCAGTACCATGCTTACTCCCCTCACTTGAGGAATCATCTTGGGCATCATTGTCATTATCACATAAATCACATTTATTTAAATGAATAGGAATTCTGGCTTCCCCACATTCAGAACACAGTCTATCTGGTAGTTCAGACATGTTAAACAGGCATAAACTTGATCAGAAAGTACAAAAAACGTTTTAAAATAAAACCGTTACTGTCACTTTAAATTTTAAACTGAACACACTTTATTACTGCAATTGCGAAAAAACATGAAGGAATTGTTCAAAATTCACCAAATTTTCACCACAGCGTCTTAAAGCCTTGAAAATATTGCACACCAATTTTGGAAGCTTTAACCCTTAAAATAACGGAACCGGAGCCGTTTTAAGCTTTAAACCCCTTTACAGTCCCTGGTATCTGCTTTGCTGAGACCCAACCAAACCCAAAGGGGAATACGATACCAAATGACGCCTTCAGAAGTCTTTTATAAGTATCAGAGCTCCTCTCACATGCGACTGCATGCCATGCCTCTCAAAAACAAGTGCGCAACACCGGCGCGAAAATGAGACTCTGCCTATGCTTTGGGAAAGCCCCTAAAGAATAAGGTGTCTAAAACAGTTGCCGATATTATTATATCAAAATACCCAGATAAAATGATTCCTCAAGGCTAAATATGTGTTAATAATCAATCGATTTAGCCCAGAAAAAGTCTACAGTTTAAATAAGCCCTTGTGAAGCCCTTATTTACAATCGTAATAAACATGGCTTACCGGATCCCATAGGGAAAATGACAGCTTCCAGCATTACATCGTCTTGTTAGAATGTGTCATACCTCAAGCAGCAAGGGACTGCAAACTGTTCCCCCAACTGAAGTTAATTGCTCTCAACAGTCCTGTGTGGAACAGCCATGGATTTTAGTTACGGTTGCTAAAATCATTTTCCTCATACAAACAGAATTCTTCATCTCTTTTCTGTTTCTGAGTAAATAGTACGTACCAGCACTATTTGAAAATAACAAACTCTTGATTGAATAATGAAAAACTACAGTTAAACACTAAAAAACTCTAAGCCATCTCCGTGGAGATGTTGCCTGTACAACGGCAAAGAGAATGACTGGGGTAGGCGGAGCCTAGGAGGGATCATGTGACCAGCTTTGCTGGGCTCTTTGCCATTTCCTGTTGGGGAAGAGAATATCCCACAAGTAAGGATGACGCCGTGGACCGGACACACCTATGTTGGAGAAAACACATTTTTAAATACCTTTAAAGGGACAATTTCCTGAATAATTGACAAAAAATATGCAGAGTATTCCAAAAAAAGTTGTGTCATTACAAATATATGTTGTTCATGTTCTTACTTGATTATCTTGGGATATTTTGTTCTTTTGATTTAATCCACTTGGCCTTGTAAGATCCACCAACAATTCAGCCACATTGGCAACATCAATATCAGCTAATGGGGAAGATGCTGGTGCATTGAACAGTGTTTGTAGAGTGGGAAGAAAAGCTTCTTCAAAACACTCTTGATTTCCACTATGGAAAGAGTAACAATTAAATTAGTACCTTATACATGACCATGCTCAAACATACTCTATTGCAAAACCAACCTAACTTTAGACAACAGTTATTACTACCTATTTTGTATGCTCACTTGTCAATTACTGCATACAGTGTTATCACTTGTCAATAAATGCATACAGTATTCTCACTTGTCAATAAATGCATACAGTATTCTCACTTGTCAATAAATGCATACAGTATTCTCACTTGTCAATAACTGCATACAGTATCGGCATATTCACTGCCCGCCAAAGACTACTCCCCCAACTAAGCATAAACATTGAATCTTAAACATAGCTGTAAGCAGGATTTGGCTCCCCTAATTTGAAAGGGTGGAATTAATTCTTTATAATGAGGGATTGCATGCCCTCCTAACATGCAGATGATCAGCTTTCTTATAGGCATCACTAGCCCAACTAGTCATCAAAAAGCTTTCAGATTCCCCCAATGAATCACAGAGGTGCTTGATACCCCATTTTAGGAAGAGGGGGAGCACACTCTTTCCAAAGAGATTTCTTATACCCTAACATTAGTAGATTGATGCAAATAAAGGAACAAAATCATCCCTCAGGGAGGAAAGACCCTGCCTGTATTTGAAAGACAATCATCCTCTTAACTAAGCAGTTCTGAATTAGTACAGCTGTTAAATGATTATTATTGCCAATGGCAAATACCTTACACTATTGGATGCAGTATGAGGTGTGTGGAAACTATCTAGAAGTATTTAACCCCCAGAACATAAAATACATCATTAGAGCCCATAAATTAAATATTGTTCTTTACGAGGATTTCAAGAGTATTGTCCTTCTAACCCAAAAGTATAACAAAATATTTCTTGATTCTGTGAAAGAAGTTGATCTTATGCCACATTCCTTAGAGAGGTCAAAAACAAAATTAACATGCAAATTCTGAAAATCAAATAGATGGTTTAGGCAAATTGCAGCATTTAGAAAATCTAGACTACAGATTTTGCATTTTGGCCTCTATAGGGAATTTTAGGAAAAGCACAATCTTTACACAAAAGTAAGAAGTGTTTAATGTCCCTTTACATACAAGTATGTCTCTTCTTGCAAATACAGATTTATTAAGATTTATGGAAAAAAATCTAACCACCCTGAGATTTGGTTCCTTTAAAAGTGATAAGTTTACACAACTGCTACATTTCCGAAGTATTGTTTTCTTTTACATACATTATCCTAAGAACAAAGCATGAGAAGTCTCATGCCAACTTTGATTGGTGGAAGCTGCAGATTTTCCTGTGCTAGCATATGGTGAGAATAATAATATATTTGGATGAAAAAATATAAATTTATGCTTACCAGATAAATTAATTTATTTCATGTTGGTGAGAACCCATGGGCCATTAATCTTAGGAATTCTACTTCTGGAAACCAGAAGGCAGAGATTCCCAAAACTCCAAAAGCTCTAATAACCCTCCCACCTCACTGTTAAACCAGTCTGGTGTATAGCCAAGCAAGGAAAAGAAGAAAGGTAGTAAATAACAAGAGCAAGAAAAATGGATCAGGAGAGAAAAAAAAAAAAAAGGTGCACGCTTAAACTGCCGCCAGAAAAAAAAAAATATAATTAAACTCTAGCACTATCACCACCATGAATTTAATTTATCATGTAAGCATAAATATTTTCTTTAATGAAAGTGGCGAGTCCCGAAACTAATACCCAAGCTTTGGGGTCCACGAGTAGTGAGGGCGGAACCAAATATTTCAATTATTAACCCACCTCCAAGAAAGCTCATGAATCAAAAGCTTCAGTCAGGAAGCCAAACAAACAGTTATTGTCTTCTTACCTCTTCTAGAACCAAAAACAAATTATAAACAAACTAAAGGATTAGTTAAAAATCCTTAGAAGCCTGCAAATATAATTTCAAAGCTGTAAAAACATTCAAAATATGAGGAAGCCTCTCCTTAGATTTTTTTTGGATTAGGACAAAAAGAAAACACAACAAAGTCTTGATTACAATTGACACCACTTAAAAAGACATGAAACCCTAAAATGTTCTTTCAGGATTCAGATACAGAATACAATTAAAAAAAAAAAAAGCAAAAAAGCTTTCAATTTACTTCTGTTGTCAAATCTGCTGCGTTCTTGTGTTTTTCTTTGTTGAAGAGATATCTAGATAGGTAGCATGCACATGTCTGGGGAAATACATGATAGGAAATAGTGCTGCTATCTAGTGCTCTAGCTAATAGTTAACATTGTTGCAAAATTGCTACCATACAGTGCTGCAGACAAATGCACGCTCTTGAACTTACCTTCATGATTTTCAACAAAGGATATCAAGAAAAAGAAAAGTCGATAATAGTAGTAAATTGATTCAATTGAAGGAGCAGTACTGGAAATCTCTAACATCGCAAAAACATCTCTCAGAAGTAAACACAGGCGTGCCAGTCTAAATCTAAATGCTAAGCCCTCCGCAGCCGGAGGACCCAAGTCAGCAGATTCCGACCCTGGAGGTTCTCCCTCTGAAGCCTCAAAGGGAACCGCTTCCCCAGAGGACTGATCGTTCACCAACTGTCCTTGGGCAGGAGAGCACGGACTACCCCCTCGCTTGTGCGTAAGAGGAATATGTAATTTCACTAAGGCCGTAGAGATGGCCATGCAGAACTGCGTAGTAACCTCTGGAGAAAACAAACCCCTTACAGGCGAAGGAGGATCAGAACTCGGGAAAACTGCATATGTAGGAACAGAATCAATGGAACACACCTCACTGGACAAAGAGTCCTCAGAGGCGGATGGCTCAGTGGTCTCTAACATCTCAACATTGGTTGATGAGAACACTATATTGCGGCATACGGAACATAATTGAGCGGGCTGATTTACCCGGGCCTCCTCACAATATACAGAGGTATCAAGTTCTGTATTGAAGAGATCCCCCTCTAAACTATCAGAATCCTCCAAAACTTGTCTATATCAAATTATAGAAATGAAACAACTGGCACCTTATACCACCAATGGCTGGGGCACTTACCACCTCCTATGACCCCGACAGACAGAGAAGAAGCTCCTCTCCACAGATATCCGGTCAGGATCAGAAGCGATGAACAAAACGTGACCATTCCTGGTCACATAGTGCTCATGCAGGCCCTGCCCCTGCTAAGGAAAAAGCCTAAAGAGACCAAACGTTCTTCCACATAAGCAGTTGAAATTACATAACAAATATGATTAAAACACCTCACTGCTCAATAATCCCCCTCAGATTCCACAAAGATAAAAAAAAGTCCTACTGTGACCCTGTCTTCTATCATTAACATGTGTGTAAATTAAAGAAACGATCTTACCGGAATCTATGCCCTGGAACAGTGACACAGTCATTCAAGTTTAGCAGATTGTAGCAGCGCCTCTGACATAGACTTGAGTGAAGAAAAGCAGGCAGCGAAACTCGTCAACGCTGATTGCTTAAAGGGACAATAAACCCCAAATTTTTATTTTATGATTCAAATAGAGAATACAATGTTTAAAGTTTCCAATTTACTTCTATTATCAAATTTATTTCATTCTCATTTTATTCTTTGTTGAAGAGATACCTAGGTAGGTAGTGTGCGCATGCCTGAAACACTACATGACAGGAAATAGTGCTGCCATGTAGTGCTCATGCTAATGTATAACATTGTTGCAAAACAGCTAGTATATAGTGTTGCAGACACGTGCACACTCCTGAGCTTACATTTCTGCTTTTCAACAAAGGATAACAAGAAAACAAAGAAAATTTGAAAATAGAAGTAATTTAGAAAGTTGTTTAAAAATGTATGTTCTATCTAAATCATGAAAGAAAAAAAAAAAGTGTTTTATGCCCCTGTTAATATGAGTCTGGATGGGTTCGCAGAAAGACTCTCCCTGTATCTCCAGACCCTAACATTCGTCAATGCTCTCACAGAGAGGCTGAGAAGACTACTTAAAACTCCAGTCCCATACCGAAGGGTACAACCCCTCCAGTGACGAAAGGCAAAGAATGACTGGGGGATGAGGTAAGTGGGGGAGGTATTTAAGCCTTTGGCTGGGGTGTCTTTGCCTCCTCCTGGTGGCCAGGTTCTGTATTCCCACAAGTAAGGAATGAAGCCGTGGACTCACCTCATATTAAGATGGAAATATACAGCGTGCTATTGTATTCAAAAAGGTGTGAAACTGCCTGATAGGAGAGCTCTCTTCGTAGTTCATCTAACCAATACTGTGAGGATTAAATGAAACAGGACATACACAACAATGTAGTCATTGTGATACAGGAAGATTTGCTTGATTCAGATATTTATGCCATATCTTATAGTTTATTTTTCTAGTCACAGGCTTACAAGCCTGAATCATAGTTTAAATAACCGACTC